>NW_026967510.1:115000-355000 GCF_028390025.1 Pseudophryne corroboree | reverse complement strand
CCTCCTCCCAGCAGTGCCTAAACCTAATCCCCCTTACCCACAGCCTAACCCTAACCTCCCCCCCCAAGCAGTGCCTAACACTATCCCCCCTTACCAACAGCCTAAACCTAACCTCCCCCCAGCAGTGCCTAACCCTATCCCCCCTTGCCCACAGCCTAACCCTAACCTCCCCCCAGCAGTGCCTAACCCCCCTTACCCACAGCCTAAAACTAACCCCCCTTACCCCCAGCCTAACCCTAACCTGCCCCCAGCAGTGCCTAAACCTAACCCCCTTTTCCCACAGCCTAACCCTAACCTCCCCACAGCAGTGCCTAAACCTAACCCCCGCCTTACCCAAAATCTAACCCTAACCTTCCCCCAGCAGTGCCTAACCCCCCTTACCCACAGTCTAACCTCCCCCAAGCAGTGCCTAACCCTATCCCCCCTTACCCACAGCCTAACCCTAACCTCCCCCCAGCAGTGCCTAACCCTATCCCCCCTTACCCACAGCTTAACCCTAACCTCCCCCAAGCAGTGCCTAACCCGCCTTACCCACAGCCTAAACCTAACCCCCCTTACCCACAGCCTAACCCTAACCTCCCCCCAGCAGTGCCTAAACCTAATCCCCCTTACCCACAGCCTAACCCTAACCTCCCCCCAGCAGTGCCTAAACCTAACCCCCCTTACCCACAGCCTAACCCTAACCTCCCCCCAGCAGTGCCTAACCCTAACCTCCCTTACCCACAACCTAACCCTAACCTCCCCCCAGCAGTGCCTAAACCTAACCCTCCTTACCCACAGCCTAACCCTAACCACCCTTACCCACAGCCTAAACCTAACCCCCCTTACCCACAGCCTAAACCTAACCCCCCTTACCCACAGCCTAACCCTAACCCCCCTTACCCACAGCCCAACCCTAGCCCCCCTTACCCACAGCCCAACCCTAGCCCCCCTTACCCACAGCCTAACCCTAACCCCCCTTACCCACAGCCTAACCCTAACCCCCCTTACCCACAGCCTAACCCTAACCACCCTTACCCACAGCCTTTTCAGGACACTATAGTGTGTATAATAGCGTCTCTCCCCCTTATTTACACCCCTGTACAGTTTCCTGTGTATCCTGAGTGTCTGGAGGGGCTGTGTGTCCTTGCTGCTGTAGCTGTAAGCAGAGGAAGGCGCCAAAACGCCACTGGTCTCGCTCTAAGGAAGCTCCGCCCCCTGTAATGGAGCCGGAGCTATACATTTATTTATACTGGCAATGTCTCCTAACAGGTGTAAAACGTAACATGAATCCCTGTTTCCACCACCGCTGCCAGTGTACACAGGGGGCTATAGCGGATCCCTCCGTAGAGCATCCACATGCCGCACCTGTGATCGCGCTGCAGCAAGAGCCGGGGGACCCCCCTAGCGGGTCCCCCGGTTTGTACTCACCACTCTTCTCACCTCCCGGCATTGTTAGGGGGTGTGAGACGTGCTGCGATTGCATTTGCTAATGCACAATGCCCTGCGGTACCAACAACCTCTCAGTATGGTGGTCCTGCAGCAGGGAAGCGGCTCGGACGCCTGAAGAGACCGGTAACCGCCCCCACCCCCCCAACTCCCTCAGTGCAGGTATACTGTTATACTGTTGCCCAAGCAGTATACCGACAATAACAACGTTTAAAATAAACTGAAGAAAATCTTCTGGAGCTCCAGAGTGGCATCCTCTCCTGAGGGCACACTGTTCTAAACTGGCTGCAGGAGGGGGCATAGAGGGGAGGAAGAAAGCAAACCCAGTGGAAGAAATCTAAAGTACACCGGCTCCTTTGGACCCCCTCTATACCCCATCTTACAAAGTCCCCAGTATCCCTTGTGGATGTTAGAGAAAATAGGATTTTAATACCTACCGGTAAATCCTTTTCTCTTAGTCCGTAGAGGATGCTGGGGTCATCATAGAACCATGGGGTATAGACGGGATCCGCAGGAGACATGGGCACTTCAAGACTTTGAAAGGGTGTTAACTGGCTCCTCCCTCTATGCCGCTCCTCCAGACTCCAGTAATAGGAACTGTGCCCAGGAAGACGGACATTTCGAGGAAAGGAATTATTGTTAAACTAAGGCGAGATTCTTACCAGCTAACACCTCAAGAATGCCGCAGAACACAAGCCTACGGCATGAATAATAGCAGCAACATGCTGACAATAAACATAACACAACGTGTGTGTAACCACAACTAATAACTGCAGATACAGTACGCACTGGGACGGGCGCCCAGCATCCTCTACGTACTAAGAGAAAAGGAATTACCGGTAGGTATTAAAATTCTATTTTCTCATACGTCCTAGAGGATGCTGGGGTCATCATAGAACCACGGGGTTATACCAAAGCTCTAGAACGGGCGGGAGAGTGCGGATGACTCTGCAGCACCGACTGACCAAACTTAAGGTCTTCATTGGCTAAGGTGTCAAACTGTAGAACTTTGCTAATGTGTTTGACCCCAACCAAGTAGCTGCTCGGCAAAGTTGCAATGCCGAGGCCGCCCAGGATGAGCCCACCTTTCTAGTAGAATGGGCCTTCACCGATTCCGGTAACGGCAATCCAGCCGTGGACTGAGCATGCTGAATCGTGTTACAGATCCAGCGTGCAATGATCTGCTTGGAAGCAGGACACCCAACCTTGTTGGGAGCATACACGACAAACAGAGCCTCTGTTTTCCTAATCTGAGCCGTTCTGGAGACATAAATCTTCAAACCTCTAACCACATCCAGAGATTTTGACTCAGCGAAGGCGTCAGTAGCCACATGCATCACAATAGGTTGTTTCATGTGGAAAGAGGAAACCACCTTCGGTAGAAATTGTTGAGGTGTCCTCAATTCAACTCTATCTTCATGGAAGATCAAATAAGGGCTCTTGTGAGACAAGGCCGCTAACTCAGACACCCGCCTTGCAGATGCCAAGGCCAACAGGATGACCACTTTCCAGGTGATGAATTTCAACTCCATCGTCCGTAAAGGTTCAAACCAATGTGATTGAAGGAACTGCAACATCACATTAAGATCCCATGGTGCAACTGGAGGCACAAATGGAGGTTGGATGTGCAACACGCCTTTCCCGAAAGTCTGAACTTCTGGAAGGGAGGCCAATTGTTTCTGAAAGAAAACCGATAAGGTTGAAATCTGTACCTTAATTGAGCCCAATTTTAGGCCCGCATCCACACCTGCTTGTAGAAAATGGAGAAAACATCCTAGCCGAAACTCTTCCGTAGGAGCCCCCTTGGATTCACACCAAGAAACATATTTTCTCCAAATACGGTGGTAATGTTTAGATGTTACCCCTTTTCTGGCCTGAATAATTGTGGGAATGACTTCACTGGGAATACACTTACGGTCTAGGATTTTGCGCTCAACCGCCATGCCGTCGAACGTAGCTGTGGTAAGTCCTGATACACGCACGGCCCCTGTTGTAACAGGTCCTCGCGCAGAGGAAGAGGCCAGGGATCTCCTATGAGTAATTCCTGAAGATCTGGATATCAAGCCCTCCTTGGCCAATCTGGGACAATGAGGATCGGCCGGATCTTTGTTCTTCTTATGATCTTTAGAACCTCTGGAATGAGAGGAAGTGGAGGGAATACATACACCGATTGAAACACCCACGGTGTCACCAGTGCATCCACTGCAATTGCTTGAGGGTCCCTTGACCTGGAACAATATCTCTGAAGCTTCTTGTTGAGACAAGATGCCCTCATGTCTACTTGAGGAACTCCCCAACGACTTGTCACCTCTGTGAAGACTTCTTGGTGGAGGCCCCACTCTCCTTGATGGAGACCGTGTCTGCTGAGGAAGTCTGCTTCCCAGTTGTCCACTGCTGGAATGAAGATCGCTGACAGAGCGCTTGTATGCTTTTCCGCCCAGCGGAAAATCCTTGTGGCTTCTGCCATTGCCGCTCTGATTTTCGTTCCGCCCTGACGGTTTATGTACGCTACTGCTGTTACATTGTCCGACTGGATCAGTACAGGCAGATCTCGAAGATGTTCCGCTTGCAGAAGGCCGTTGTAAATGGCCCTCAACTCCAGAACATTTATGTGGAGACAAGTTTCCTGACTTGACCATCTTCCATGGAAGTTTTCTCCCATTGTGACTGACCCCCCCCAGCCTCGGAGGCTTGCATCCGTGGTCAGCAGGATCCAGTCCTGTATCCCGAACCTGCGCCCCTCTATGAGGTGAGAGCTGTGCAGCCATCACAGGATTTATACCCTGGTCTTGGAAGACAGGATTATCCTCCGGTGTATGTGTAGGTGGGACCCGGAACACTTGTCCAACAGGTCCCACTGGAACACTCTGGCATGGAACCTGCCAAACTGAATGGCCTCGTAGGCCACAACCATCTTCCCCAGCAACCAAATGCATTGATGGATTGACACTTTTGCTGGTTTCAGAATTTGTTTGCCCAGACTCTGAAGTTCCAGAGCCTTGTCCACTGAAGAAAGACTCTCTGTAGTTCTGTGTCCAATATCATTCCCAAAAACGACAACCGCATCGTCTGAATCAACTGCGATTTTGGCAAGTTTAGGGGCCAACCATGTTGCTGAAGAACCGTCACGGAGAGTGCAACGTTTTGCACCAACTGGTTCATGGATCTCGCCTTTATCAGGAGATCGTCCAAGTATGGGTCCTTGCTTGCGAAGGAGAACCATCATCTCCGCCATCACTTTGGTGAAAATCCTTGGAGCCGTGGACAGACCAAACGGCAACGTTTGAAATTGGTAATGACAATCCTGAATTGCAAACCTCAGGTAAACCTGATGCGGAGGATAAATGGGAACATGTAAGTAGGCATCCTTTATGTCCACCGACATCATAAAATCCCCTTCATCCAGACTGGAGATCACTGCTCCGAGAGACTCCATCTTGAATTCGAATTTCTTTAGGTAGAAATTTAGGGATTTCAGGTTTAGGATTGGTCTGAACGAGCCGTCCGGCTTCGGGACCACAAACAGGCTCGAATAAACACCTTCTCCCTGTTGTGACTGGGGAACCCTGACGATAACTTGATTTTGACACAACTTTTGTATTGTGTCGCAAACTACCACCCTGTCCGGAAGAGAAGCTGGTAAGGCCGATTTGAAAAAACGGCGAAGGGAAACGTCTTAAAACTCCAGCTTGTACCCTTGGGATACCATTTGTAAAACCCATGGGTCTAGGTCTGAGCGAACCCAAAACTGACTGAAGAGTTCGAGACGTGCCCCCACTGGTGCGGACTCCCGCATAGGAGCCCCAACGTCATGCGGTGGAATTGGCAGATGCCTGGGAGGACTTCTGCTCCTGGGAGCCTAACAAGGCTGGTGATCGTTTACCTCTTCCCCTTCCTCTAGCAGCAAGGAAGGAAGAACCTCGGCCCTTTCTGTATTTATTGGGCCGAAAGGACTGCATCTGATAGTGATGCGTTTTCTTTTGTTGTGGAGGAACATAAGGCAAAAAGGATGACTTACCTGCGGTAGCTGTAGATACCAAATCATCAAGGCTGTCACCAAATAAGGCCTTACCTTTATATGGTAGAGACTACATACTTTTCTTGGAATCAGCATCAGCATTCCATTGGTGAAACCACAACGCTCGTCTAGCTGAGACTGCCATGGCATTGGCCTTTGATCCCAATAGACCAACATCTCTCGCAGCTTCCTTAAGGTATGCTGCAGCGTCCTTGATATAACCCAGCGTTAAGAGGATGCTATCCCTATCTAGGGTATCTATTTCAGAAGACAAGTTGTCTGCCCACTTTTCGATAGCACTACTTACCCACACAGATGCAATGACAGGTCTGAGTAGCGTACCTGTGGTCGCATAAATGGACTTTAACGTAGTTTCTTGTTTACGATCTGCAGGATCCTTAAGGGAAGCAGTGTCAGGTGACGGAAGAGCCACCTTTTTAGTCAACCTAGACAAGGCCTTGTCCACAGTGGGGGGGTGACTCCCACTTTTCCCTATCCGCCGAGGGAAACGGATAAGCTACCGTAATTCTTTTGGGAATCTGAAACTTTTTGTCAGGACCTTTCCAGACTTTTCAAATGGAGTGTTCAGTTCATGAGAGGGAGGAAACGTCACTTCAGGTTTCCTTTTCTTATACATACAGGCCCTTTTATCAGAGACAGCCGGGTCCTCAGTGATATGTAATACATCTTTAACTGCCACAATCATGTATTGAATGCTAGTTGCTAATTTTGGATCTAATCTGGAATCGCTATAGTCGACACAGGAATCAGAGTGTGTCGGTATCAGTGTCTGCCAACTGGGCCAACGTACGTTTTTGTGACCCTGAGGGGACCCGACTTTGCAATAACATATCTTCTACAGATTTCTTCCATGCCTGGGTCTGAGACTCAGACTTATCCAGCCTCTTACTAATAAGAGCCACATTAGCATTCAAGGCGTTCAACACATTTACCCAATCCGGCGTCGGCGGTGCAGACTGGGTCACCCCCGCAGTAGTCTGTGTCCCCAATACAGCCTCCTCCTGGGAAGAGCCTTCAGCCTCAGACATGTCGACACACGTGCACCAAACACCCACAGGCAAACTGGGCATATAGGGGACAGACCCACAGTAAAGTCTGTCAGAGAGACGCAGAGGGCTCACAACCCAGCGCTAAATCAACGGGTCTGAAAACACCAAGAAATTGCCTCAGACCTAAAGCGCTTTTACAGTCACATATATATTGCACCAATTGACCTGCCTCCCCTCCGTTTTGTACCCCTGGTACTTGTCAGTGTGAGGAGGACCAGCGTCTCTGCAGCCTGCGGAGAAGAAATGGCGCTGTGAGGAAGAAGCTCCGCCCCCTTAATGGCGTGCTTCTGTCTCGCATTTTCTGATATTTATACTGGCGGGGGTTAGGACAGTGCCGTGGCACTAATGTCCCCTCTTGCCAGTGGAATAATGAGGATGATTTTAGCTGCCCACGGTGCCCCCCCCGCGCCCTGCACCCTGTAGTGCTGTGTGTGGGAGCTCAGCGCGCAGCGTCTGCCCGCTGCGCAGTACCTCAGAAAATGCCATCAGTGAAGCTGAAGTCTTCTTTTCTTCTGCTACTCACCTGTCTTCTGGCTCTGAAAGGGGGTGACGGCAAGCTGCGGGAGTGAGCATCTAGGCGTACCCAGCGATCAGACCCTCAGGAGCTAATGGTGTACTGTAGCCAGAAGCAGAGCCATTGAATTCACTGGAAGTGGGTCATACGTCTCTCCCCTAAGTCCCACGAAGCAGGGAGAATGTTGCCAGCAGCCTCCCTGAACATAAAAAACCTAACACAAAGTCTTTTCAGAGAAACTCAGTAGAGCTCCCTGTAGTGCGTCCAGTCTCACTGGGCACAATTCTAAAACTGGGGTCTGGAGGAGGGGCATAGAGGGAGGAGCCAGTTCACACCCTTTCAAAGTCTTAAAGTGCCCATGTCTCCTGCGGATCCCGTCTATACCCCATGGTTTTATGATGACCCCCCCAGCATCCTCTAGGACGTATGAGAGTGGTTTATATACAGACTGGCATGTGCTAATAGAGACACTCTCATTGAATACCTGGCATGTAATACTATAGGCAGAGGTACTGCTAGCACACAGTATGGCTGCTGGTGACACACAGTGACATGATGTGAGGGGAGAGCAGGAGTATAATAGGTGGCTGATGTCTCCTGATGTATGAGATACACCAGAGAGTGTGGGGAGGAGACTGGTCAGATCTCTGGGATGGTAACACACAGTGACATGATGTGAGGGGAGAGCAGGAGTATAATAGGGATGATGTCTCCTGATGTATGAGATACACCAGAGAGTGTGGGGAGGAGACTGGTCAGATCTCTAGGCTGGTAACACACAGTGACATGATATGAGGAGGAGATCAGGAGTATAATAGAGGCTAATGGCTCCCGACTCCAAATGAGATTTATGGTAAGAACTTACCATTGTTAAAGCTCTTTCTGCGAGGTACACTGGGCTCAACAGGGAATTACATTGGGGTGTAGAATAGGATCTTGATCCGAGGCACCAACAGGCTCAAATCTTTGACCTTCTTCCCAGAAAGCATAGCGCCGCCTGCTCTATAACCCCGCCTCCGTGCACAGGAGCTCAGTTTTTGTTAACCAGTCCAATGCAGTAGCAAGGAAAAGAGACAACTGTTAGTAGCCACACACACACACACAAAACATTCTCATGACAGGAGAAAGTGTCAGCGGCTAATGCCATACCAACCCAAAAAAGCTAAGTGCATCAGGGTGGGTGCCTTGTGGAGCCCAGTGTACCTCGCAGAAAGAGATTTAACAACTAGTTCTTACCATAAATCTCGTTTTCTGCTGCGGGGTACACAGGGAATGACATTGGGGATGTCCTAAAGCAGTTCCTTATGGGAGGGGACGCACTGTAGCGGGCACAAGAACCCGGCGTCCAAAGGAAGCATCCTGGCCTCTGAGGCGGAAGTATCAAAGGCATAGAACCTTATGAACGTGTTCACTGAGGACCATGTAGCCGCCTTGCACAATTGTTCAAGGGTCGCACCACGGCGGGCCACCCAAGAAGGTCCAACCGACCGAGTAGAAAGGTCCTTTATGGTAGCAAGAGCTGGAAGGCCAGCCTGTACATAAGCATGTGCAATCACCATTCTAATCCATCTGGCCAGGGTCTGCTTGTGAGCTGGCCAGCCACGTTTGTGAAAAACAAACAGAACAAAGAGAGAATCCGACTTCCTGATGGGAGCTGTCCTCTTCACATAGATACAGAGAGCCCATACCACATCCAAAGACCTCTCTTTGGAAGACAAGTCAGGAGAGGCAAAGGCCGGAACCATGATTTCCTGATTAAGGTGGAAAGAGGACACCACCTTCAGTAAATACCCGGGACGTGTTCTAAGAACCGCCCGATCACGGTGAAAAATCAGATAAGGTAACCTACAAGATAAGGCACCCAAATCCGACACCTGTCTAGCAGAGACAATAGCCAGCAGAAACAATACCTTAAGGGAAAGCCACTTAAGGTCTGCAGATTCAAGAGGCTCAAACAGAGACCCTTGCAACGCCTCCAGAGCCACCGACAGGTCCCAAAGAGCCACAGGCGGGACATAAGGAGGTTGAATCCGCAACACACCCTGAGTGAACGCATGCACATCAGGTAAGGTCGCAATTTTTCTCTGGAACCAAACCGACAAGGCAGAAATATGAACATTGATGGAGGCCAGACGAAGGCCCAAGTCCAGGTCCTGTTGTAGAGGGGCCAAAAGTTTGGCCGTACTAAACTTGTAAGCGTCATAATTGTTAGATGCACACCTAGCAAAGTAAAAATTCCAGACCCTATGGTAAATCCGAGCAGAGGTCGGTTTCCGGGCCTTCAACGTGGTTTGAATGACCGCCTCAGAAAATCCTTTGGCCTTCAAGACGGAAGCTTCAAGAGCCACGCCGTCAAAGCCAATCGGGCTAAATCCTAATATACACAGGGGCCCTGAACGAGGAAATCTGGACACTGCGGAAGTAGAAGGGGATTCTCTATCGAGAGACCCTGAAGGTCTGAGAACCAATGCCATCTGGGCCACGCTGGAGCGATCAGAAGCAGGATTCCTCCTTCTTTCTTGAACTTCCTTATTACTCTGGGCAGGAGTGACACCGGAGGGAACATGTATGGCAGCCGAAAGTTCCATGAAATTGCCAGTGCGTCCACGAACGCTGCTTGAGGATCCCTTGTCCTTGCTCTGAAGACCAGAACCTTGTGATTGTGTCCAGATGCATACGGGTCCACATCTGGAAGGCCCCACTTGTCCACAAGGAGTTGAAACACTTCTGGATGGAGGCTCCACTCTCTGGCATGTACGTCCTGACGAATGAGAAAGTCCGCTTCCCAGTTTAGGACCCCCGGAATGAACACTGCCGATATGGCTGACAGATGACGTTCCACCCACTGAACAATCCGTGATACTTCCCTCAATGCCATGTGGCTTTGAGTGCCGCCTTGATGATTGATGTACGCCACCGTGGTGGCGTTGTCCAACTGTACTTGAACAGGTCTGTTCTGTATTAAATGAGGGCCAAGTTCAATGAGTGGAACACCGCCCGCAATTCCAGAATGTTTATCAGGAGGAGAGACGACTCCTTGATCCACCAACCCTGAAGGGAGTGTAGTTCCAACACAGCACCCCAACCTCTCAGACTGGCATCCGTCGTCAGAAGGACCCAGCTGAAGATCCAGAAGGGACGAACCCTGCTAAATCGTTGGTCCTGAAGCAACCAGCTCAGTGACAGATGGACCTCCAGAGACAAGGAAATCATTTGAGACCTGATCCGGTGAGGCAAGTCGTCCCACTTGGTAAGAATTAGCTTCTGCAGAGGGCAGGAATGGAATTGAGCATACTCCACCATGTTGAAAGCAGACACCATGAGACCTAGCACTTGCATTGCCGAATGTATCGACACTTGCGGACAAGATAGGAAGCATCGAATCCTGTCCTGAAGATTCAGGACTTTCTTCTGAGACAAAAACAACTGCTGGTTGTGAGTGTCCAACAACGCCCACAGGCAGGAGCAGATTGGGAACAAAAAGCATCCCTGGAAAAAATAATAATTTACTCACCGGTAATTCTATTTCTCGTAGTCCGTAGTGGATGCTGGAAAAGGACCATGGGGAATAGCGGCTCCGCAGGAGACTGGGCACAGATAAGAAAGCTTTAGGACTACCTGGTGTGCACTGGCTCCTCCCCCTATGAACCTCCTCCAGACCTCAGTTAGGATACTGTGCCCGGAAGAGCTGACACGATTAAGGAAGGATTTTGAATCCCGGGTAAGACTCATACCGGCCACACCAATCACACCGTACAACTTGTGATATTAAACCCAGTTAACAGTATGATAACAAGTGGAGCCTCTGAACAGATGGCTCTCAACAATAACCCGATTAGTTAACAATAACTAATGTACAAGTATTGCAGCAATCCGCACTTGGGATGGGCGCCCAGCATCCACTACGGACTACGAGAAATAGAATTGCCGGTGAGTAAATTCTTATTTTCTCTGACGTCCTAGTGGATGCTGGGAACTCCGTAAGGACCATGGGGATTATACCAAAGCTCCCAAATGGGCGGGAGAGTGCGGATGACTCTGCAGCACCGAATGAGCAAACTCAAGGTCCTCCTCAGCCAGGGTATCAAATTTGTAAAATTTTGCAAAAGTATTAGACCCTGACCAAGTAGCCGCTCGGCAAAGTTGTAAAGCCGAGACCACTCGGGCAGCCGCCCAAGATGAGCCCACCTTCCTTGTGGAATGGGCTTTCACTGATTTAGGATGCGGCAGTCCCGCCGCAGAATGTGCAAACTGAATTGTGCTACAAATCCAGCGAGCAATCGTCTGCTTAGAAGCAGGAGCACCCAGCTTGTTGGGTGCGTACAGGATAAATAGCGAGTCAGTTTTCCTGACTCTAGCCGTCCTGGAAACATAAATTTTCAGGGCCCTGACAATGTCCAGTAACTGGGAATCCTCCAAGTCACTAGTAGCCGCAGGCACCACAATAGGTTGGTTCAAGTGAAAAGCTGATACCACCTTCGGGAGAAAATGGGGACGAGTCCTCAATTCTGCCCTATCCTTATGGAAGATCAGACAAGGGCTTTTACAAGACAAGGCCGCCAATTCTGACACACGCCTGGCCGAAGCCAGTGCCAACAACATGACCACTTTCCACGTGAGATATTTCAGATCCACCGTTTTAAGTGGCTCAAACCAATGTGATTTCAGGAACCCCAAGACCACATTGAGATCCCAAGGTGCCACTGGGGGCACAAAAGGGGGCTGAATATGCAGCACTCCCTTGACAAATGTCTGAACTTCAGGCAATGAAAACCAATTCTTTCTGGAAGAAAATCGACAGAGCCGAAATCTGGACCTTAATGGACCCCAATTTGAGGCCCCTAGTCACTCCTGCTTGCAGGAAATGCAGAAATCGACCCAGTTGAAATTCCTCCGTTGGGGCCTTCCTGGCCTCACACCACGCAATATATTTTCGCAAAATGCGGTGATAATGTTGTGCGGTTACATCCTTCCTGGCCTTGATCAGGGTAGGGATGACTTCCTCCGGAATACCTTTTTCCTTCAGGATCCGGTGTTCAACCGCCATGCCGTCAAACGCAGCCACGGTAAGTCTTGGAACAGGCAGGGTCCCTGCTGGAGCAGGTCCCGCCTTAGCGGTAGAGGCCATGGGTCCTCTGTGAGCATCTCTTGAAGTTCCGGGTACCAAGCTCTTCTTGGCCAATCCGGGACCACGAGTATCGTTCTTACTCCTCTCCTTCTTATAATTCTCAGCACCTTGGGAATTAGAGGCAGAGGAGGGAACACATAAACCGACTGGTACACCCACGGTGTCACTAGAGCGTCCACTGCTATCGCCTGAGGGTCCCTTGACCTGGCGCAATATCTTTTTTGTTTTATTGTTGAAGCGGGACGCCATCATGTCCACCTTTGGCCATTCCCAACGGTTTACAATCATTTGGAAGACTTCTGGATGAAGTCCCCATTCCCCCGGGTGGAGGTCGTGCCTGCTGAGGAAGTCTGCTTCCCAGTTGTCTACGCCCGGGATGAACACTGCTGTCAGTGCTAACACGTGATTCTCTGCCCATCGGAGAATCCTTGTGGCTTCTGCCATTGCCCCCCTGATTCTTGTGCCGCCCTGTCTGTTTACATGGGCGACCGCCGTGATGTTGTCTGATTGTATCAGTACCGGCTGGTTTTGAAGCAGAGGTCTTGCCTGGATTAGGGCATTGTAGATGGCCCTTAATTCCAGAATATTTATGTGAAGAGAAATCTCCTGATTTGACCACAGTCCCTGGAAATTTCTTCCCTGTGTGACTGCCCCCCAGCCTCGAAGGCTGGCATCCGTGGTTACCAGGACCCAGTCCTGTATCCCGAATCTGCGGCCCTCTAGGAGATGAGCACTCTGCAGCCACCACAGTAGCGACACCCTGGTCCTTGGCGACAGGGTTATCCTCTGATGCATCTGAAGATGCGATCTGGACCACTTGTCCAACAGGTCCCACTGGAAGGTTCTTGCGTGGAATCTGCCGAATGGAATTGCCTCGTATGAGGCTACCATCTTTCCCAGGACTCTCGTGCATTGATGCACTGACACCTGTCCTGGTTTTAGGAGGCTTCTTACTAGAGACGACAACTCTTTTGCTTTCTCCTCCGGAAGAAACACTCTTTTCTGGTCTGTATCCAGAATCATCCCCAGGTACAGAAGGCGTGTCGTAGGAACCAGCTGTGACTTTGGGATATTGAAAATCCAACCATGCTGTTGCAACACTTCGTGAGAAAGTGCTACCCCCACCAACAACTGTTCCTTGGACCTCGCTTTTATCAGGAGATCGTCCAAGTACGGGATAATTAAAACTCCCTTCTTTCGAAGGAGTATCATCATTTCGGCCATTACCTTGGTAAAGACCCTCGGTGCCATGGATAACCCAAACGGCAGCATCTGGAACTGGTAGTGACAGTCCAGTACCACAAACCTGAGGTACTCCTGGTGAGGAGGGTAAATGGGGACATGCAGGTAAGCATCCTTGATGTCCAGTGATACCATGTAATCCCCTTCCTCCAGGCTTGAGATAACCGCCCTGAGCGATTCCATCTTGAACTTGAACCTCTTTATATATGTGTTCAAGGATTTAAAATTTAAAATGGGTCTCACCGAACCGTCCGGTTTTGGTACCACAAACATTGTGGAATAGTAACCCCTTCCTTGTTGAAGGAGGGGCACCTTGATTATCACCTTTTGTGAATACAGTTTATGTATAGCCTCTAACACTGCCTCCCTGTCGGAGGGAGTTTTCGGTAAGGCAGATTTTAGGAAACGCCGGGGGGGAGGCGTCTCGAATTCCAGTCTGTACCCCTGAGATACTACCTGAAAGATCCACTTGTGAGCGAGCCCACTGTGTGCTGAAATTCTTGAGACGGGCCCCCACCGTACCTGGGTCCGCCTGCGAAGCCCCAGCGTCATGCTGTGGACTTGGCGGAAACGGGGGAGGACTTCTGCTCCTGGGAGCTGGCTGTCTGCTGCAGCTTTTTTCCTTTACCTCTGCCTTTTGGCAGAAAGGACGCGCCTCTCGCTCGCTTGCCCTTATGGGGCCGAAAGGACTGTGCTTGATAGTACGGTGCTTTCTTTTGTTGGGGGGCAGCTGTCGCTGTCGCCGTGGAAACGAGGTCCGACAGACCTTCCCTAAATAACTCCTCCCCTTTATAAGGCAAAACTTCCATGTGCCTTTACGAGTCGGCATCACCTGACCACTGCCGAGTCCATAACCCTCGCCTGGCGGAAATGAACATTGCACTTACTCTTGATGCCAGCCGGCAAATATCCCTCTGTGCATCACGCATGTATAAGAGCGCATCTTTTATATGCTCTAGAGTCAGTAATATATTGTCCCTATACAGGGTATCAATATTCTCTGTCAGGGAATCTGACCACGCAGCCGCAGCGCTATACATCCATTCTGAGGCAATAGCTGGTCGCAGTATAACACCTGTATGTGTGTATATACACTTTAGGATAGCCTCCTGCTTTCTATCAGCAGGTTCCTTTAGGGCGGCCGTATCCGGAGACGGTAGTGCCACCTTCTTTGACAAACGTGTGAGCGCTTTATCCACCCTAGGAGGTGTTTCCCAACGTGCCCTATCCTCTGGCAGGAAAGGGTACGCTAACAATAACCGTTTAGAAATTACCAATTTCTTATCTGGGGAAGCCCACGCTTATTCACATACGTCATTTAATTCCTCAGATGCAGGAAAAAATAAGAATTTACTTACCGATAATTCTATTTCTCGTAGTCCGTAGTGGATGCTGGGAACTCCGTAAGGACCATGGGGGGGGATAGCGGCTCCGCAGGAGTCTGGGCACATCTAAAGAAAGCTTTAGGACTACCTGGTTTGCACTGGCTCCTCCCCCTATGACCCTCCTCCAAGCCTCAGTTAGGATACTGTGCCAAGACGAGCGTACACAATAAGGAAGGATTTTGAATCCCGGGTAAGACTCATACCAGCCACACCAATCACACTGTACAACTTGTGATCTGAACCCAGTTAACAGCATGATAATAAAGGAGCCTCTAGAAAAGATGGCTCACTACAGCAATAACCCAAATTTTTTTTTGGTAACAATAATTATGTACCAGTATTGCAGACAATCCGCACTTGGGATGGGCGCCCAGCATCCACTACGGACTACGAGAAATAGAATTATCGGTAAGTAAATTCTTATTTTCTCTGACGTCCTAGTGGGTGCTGGGAACTCCGTAAGGACCATGGGGATTATACCAAAGCTCCCAAACGGGCGGGAGAGTGCGGATGACTCTGCAGCACCAAATGAGAGAACTCCTGGTCCTCCTCAGCCAGGGTATCAAATTTGTAGAATTTTACAAACGTATTTGCTCCTGACCAAGTAGCTGCTCAGCAAAGTTGTAAAGCCGAGACCCCTCGGGCAGCTGCCCAAGATGAGCCCACCTTCCTTGTGGAGTGGGCATTTACAGATTTTTGGCTGTGGCAGGCCTGCCACAGAATGTGCAAGCTGAATTGTACTACAAATCCAACGAGCAATAGTCTGCTTAGAAGCAGGAGCACCCAGCTTGTTGGGTGCATACAGGATAAACAGCGAGTCAGATTTCCTGACTCCAGCCGTCCTGGAAACATATATTTTCCGGGTCCTGACAACGTCTAGCAACTTGGAGTCCTCCAAGTCCCTAGTAGCCGCAGGCACCACAATAGGTTGGTTCAGGTGAACGCTGAAACCACCTTAGGGAGAAACTGAGGACGAGTCCTCAATTCCGCCCTGTCCGAATGGAAAATCAGATAAGGGCTTTTACAGGAAAAAGCCGCCAATTCTGACACGCGCCTGGCCCAGGCCAGAGCCAACAGCATGACCACTTTTCCTGTGAGATATTTTAACTCCACAGATTTAAGTGGGTCAAACCAATGTGACTTTTGGAACCCAAAAACTACATTGAGATCCCAAAGTGCCACTGAAGGCACAAAAGGAGGCTGTATATGCAGTACCCCTTTAACAAACGTCTGAACTTCAGGGACTGAAGCTAGTTCTTTTTGGAAGAAAATTGACAGAGCCAAAATTTGAACCATAATGGACCCCAATTTCAGGCCCATAGACACTCCTGTTTGCAGGAAATGTAGGAATCGACCCAGTTGAATTTCCTCCGTCGGGCCTTACTGGCCTCGCACCACGCAACATATTTTCGCCAAATGCGGTGATAATGTTTTGCGGTTACATCCTTCCTGGCTTTGATCAGGATAGGGATGACTTCATCCGGAATGCCTTTTTCCTTCAGGATCCGGCGTTCAACCGCCATGCCGTCAAACGCAGCCGCGGTAAGTCTTGGAACAGACAGGGTCCTTGCTGGAGCAGGTCCCTTCTTAGAGGTAGAGGCCACGGATCCTCCGTGAGCATCTCTTGAAGTTCCGGTTACCAAGTCCTTCTTGGCCAATCCGGAGCCACGAATATAGTGCTTACTCCTCTCCATCTTATAATTCTCAGTACCTTGGGTATGAGAGGCAGAGGAGGGAACCCATACACTGATTGGTACACCCACGGTGTTACCAGAGCGTCTACAGCTATTGCCTGAGGGTCCCTTGACCTGGCGCAATACCTGTCGAGTTTTTCCCAACGGTTTATAATCATGTGGAAGACTTCTGGGTGAAGTCCCCACTCTCCCGGGTGGAGGTCGTGCTGAGGAAAACTGCTTCCCAGTTGTCCACTCCCGGAATGAACACTGCTGACAGTGCTATCACATGGTTTTCCGCCCAGCGAAGAATCCTTGCAGCTTCTGCCATTGCCCTCCTGCTTCCTGTGGCACCCTGTCTGTTTACGTGGGTGACTGCCGTAATGTTGTCCGACTGGATCAACACCGGCTGACCTTGAAGCAGAGGTCTTGCTAAGCTTAGAGCATTGTAAATGGCCCTTAGCTTCAGGATATTTATGTGAAGTGATGTCTCCAGGCTTGACCATAAGCCCTGGATATTCCTTCCCTGTGTGAATGCTCCCCAGCCTCGCAGGCTGGCATCCGTGGTCACCAGGACCCAGTCCTGAATGCTGAATCTGCGGCCCTCTAGAAGATGAGCACTCTGCAACCACCACAGGAGGGATACCCTTGTCCTTGGTGACAGGGTTATCCGCTGATGCATCTGAAGATGCGACCCGGACCATTTGTCCAGTAGGTCCCACTGGAAAGTTCTTGCGTGGAAACTGCCGAATGGGATTGCTTCGTAGGAAGCCACCATTTTTACCCAGAACCCTTGTGCATTGATGCACTGAGACTTGGCTCGGTTTTAGGAGGTTCCTGACTAGCTCGGATAACTCCCTGGCTTTCTCCTCCGGGAGAAACACCTTCTTTCTGGACTGTGTCCAGGATCATCCCTAGGAACAGAAGACAAGTCGTCGGAACCAGCTGCAATTTTGGAATATTGAGAATCCAATCGTGCTGCCGCAACACTACCTGAGATAGTGCTACACCGACCTCCAACTGTTCCCTGGATCTTACCCTTATCAGGGAATCGTCCAAGTAAAGGATAACTAAAATTCCCTTCCTTCGAAGGAATATCATCATTTCGGTCATTACTTTAGTAAAGACCCGGGGTGCCGTGGACCAGCCCTACGGCAGCGTCTGAACTGATAGTGACAGTTCTGTACCATAACCTGAGGTACCCTTGGTGAGAAGGGTAAATTTTGACATGAAGGTAAGCATCCTTGATGTCCCGAGACATCATGTAGTCCCCTTCTTCCAGGTTCGCAATCACTGCTCTGAGTGACTCAATCTTGAATTTGAACCTCTGTATGTAAGTGTTCAAAGATTTTAGATTTAGAATCGGTCTCACCGAGCCGTCTGGCTTCGGTACCACAATAGTGTGGAATAATACCCCGTTCCCTGTTGCAGGAGGGGTACCTTGATTATCACCTGCTGGGAATACAGCTTGTGAATGGCTTCCAAAACTGCCTCCCTGTCAGAGGGAGACGTCGGTAAAACCGACTTTTGGAAACGGCGAGGGGGATACGTCTCGAATTCCAATTTGTACCCCTGAAATATTACCTGAAGGATCCAGGGGTCTACTTGCGAGTGAGCCCACTGCGCACGGAAATTCATTGAGAACGGGCCCCCACCGTGCCTGAGCTTGTAAAGCCCTAGCGTCATACTGAGGGCTTGGCAGAGGCGGGAAAGGGTTTCTGTTCCTGGGAACTGGCTGATCTCTGCAGCCTTTTTCCTCTCCCTCTGTCACGAGCAGAAAAGAGGAACCTTTTGTCCGCTTGCCAACAAGGACTGCGCCTGATAATACATCGTCTTATTTTGAGAGGCGACCTGGGGTACAAACGTGGATATCCCAGCTGTTGCCGTGGCCCCCAGGTCTGAAAGACCGACCCCAAATGTCCCCTTTTTTAAGGCAATACTTCCAAATGCCGTTTGGAATCCGCATCACCTGACCACTTTACTGGCAGAAATGGACAACGCACTTATACTTGATGCCAGTCGGCAAATATTCCGCTGTGCATCACGCATATATAGAAATGCATCTTTTAAATGCTCTATAGGCAATAATATACTGTCCTTATCTAGGATATCAATATTTCCAGTCAGGGAATCCGACCACGCCAACCCAGCACTGCACATCCAGGCTGAGGCGATTGCTGGTCGCAGTATAACACCAGTATGTGTGTAAATACATTTTAGGATACCCTCCTGCTTTCTATCAGCAGGATCCTTAAGGGCGGCCATCTCAGGAGAGGGTAGAGCCCTTGTTCTTACAAGCGTGAGAGCGCCTTATCCACCCTAGGGGGTGTCTCCCAACGCACCCTAACCTCTGGCGGGAAAAGGTATACTGCCAATAACTTTTTAGAAATGATCAATTGTTATCGGGGGGAAACCCACGCATCATCACACACCTCATTTTATTTCTCAGATTCAGGAAAACTACAGGTAGTTTTTCCTCACCAAACATAATACCCCTTTTTGGTGGTACTCGTATTATCAGAAATGTGTAAACATTTTCCATTGCCTCAATCATGCAACGTGTGGCCCTATTGGAAAACACGGTTATCTACAGGAGTCAGTATCCGTGTCAGCGTCTGTATCTGCCATCTGAGGTAACGGACGCTTTAGAGCCCCTGACGGCCTACGAGACGTCTGGACAGGCACAAGCTGAGTAGCCGGCTGTCTCATGTCAACCACTGTCTTTTATACAGAGCTGACACTGTCACGTAATTTTCAACAGTACATCCACTCAGGTGTCGACCCCCTAGGGGGTGACATCACTATTACAGACAATCTGCTCCGTCTCCACATCATTTTTCTCCTCATACATGTCGACACAAACGTACCGACACACAGCACACACACAGGGAATGCTCTGATAGAGGACAGGACCCCACGAGCCCTTTGGGGAGACAGAGGGAGAGTTTGCCAGCACACACCAGAGCGCTATATATATATATATATACAGGGATAACCTTATATAAGTGTTTTTCCCTTTATAGCTGCTGTATGTTTTAATACTGCGCCTAATTAGTGCCCCCCTCTCTTTTTTTAACCCTTTCTGTAGTGTAGTGACTGCAGGGGAGAGCCAGGGAGCTTCCCTCCAACTGAGCTGTGAGGGAAAATGGCGCCAGTGTGCTGAGGAGATAGGCTCCGCCCCCTTTTCGGCGGCCTTATCTTCCGTTTTTCTGTATGTTCTAGCAGGGGTTAAATGCATCCATATAGCCCAGGAGCTATATGTGATGTATTTTTTGCCATGTAAGGTATTTGTTTTATTGCGTCTCAGGGCGCCCCCCCCAGCGCCCTGCACCCTCAGTGACCGGAGTGTGAAGTGTGCTGAGAGCAATGGCGCACAGCTGCGGTGCTGTGCGCTACCTTATTGAAGACAGGAACGTCTTCTGCCGCCGATTTTTCCGGACCTCTTCGCTCTTCTGGCTCTGTAAGGGGGCCGGCGGCGCGGCTCCGGGACCCATCCAGGCTGGACCTGTGATCGTCCCTCTGGAGCTAATGTCGAGTAGCCAAGAAGCCCAATCCACTCTGCAAGCAGGTGAGTTCGCTTCTTCTCCCCTTAGTCCCTCGATGCAGTGAGCCTGTTGCCAGCAGGACTCACTGAAAATAAAAAACCTAAACTAAAACTTTCACCAAGAAGCTCAGGAGAGCCCCTAGTGTGCACCCTTCTCGTTCGGGCACAGAGATCTAACTGAGGCTTGGAGGAGGGTCATAGGGGGAGGAGCCAGTGCACACCAGGTAGTCCTAAAGCTTTCTTTAGATGTGCCCAGACTCCTGCGGAGCCGCTATCCCCCCCATGGTCCTTACGGAGTTCCCAGCATCCACTAGGACGTCAGAGAAACTACGGGTAGTTTTTTCTCACCAAACATAATACCCTTTTTAGTGGTACCTGGGGTAATGTCAGTAATGTGTAAAACATTTTTCATTGCCTCAATCATGTAACCGGTGGCCCTATTGGAAGTTACATTAGTCTCCTCGTCGTCGACACTGGAGTCGGTATAAGTGTCGACGTCTGTATCTGCCATCTGAGGTAGCGGGCGTTTTAGAGCCCCTGATGGCCTTTGAGACGCCTGGACAGGCACAAGCTGAGTAGCCGGCTGTCCCATGTCGTCAAACCTTTTGTGTAAGGAGTTGACACTTTCACGTAATTCCTTCCATAAGTCCATCCACTCAGGTGTCGACCCCGCAGGGGGTGACATCACATTTACAGGCATTTGCTCCGCCTCCACATAATTCTCCTCATCATACATGTCGACACAG
This sequence comes from Pseudophryne corroboree, assembly GCF_028390025.1. Classification (NCBI taxonomy): domain Eukaryota; kingdom Metazoa; phylum Chordata; class Amphibia; order Anura; family Myobatrachidae; genus Pseudophryne; species Pseudophryne corroboree. Next base: position 334,252 of record NW_026967510.1, on the reverse strand, counting down.
CCATACCGACACACAGCACACACACCGGGAATGCTCTGATAGAGGACAGGACCCCACTAGCCCTTTGGAGAGACAGAGGGAGAGTATGCCAGCACACACCAGAGCGCTATATATACTGGGATATCACTATACAGAGTGTTTTCCCTTATAGCTGCTTTTATATCATACACTGCGCCTAAATTGAGTGCCCCCCCCTCTCTTTTTTACCCTTTCTGTAGTGCAGGACTGCAGGGGAGAGCCAGGGAGCGATCCTTCCAGCGGAGCTGTGAGGGAAAATGGCGCCGGTGTGCTGAGGGAGATAGCTCCGCCCCTTTCTCGGCTGACTTTCCCCCGCTTTTTCTGGAAATCTGGCAGGGGTTAATTTACACCTATATAGCCCTTTGGACTATATATGGTGTATATTTGCCAGCCAAGGTGTGTTATTGCTGCTCAGGGCGACCCCCCCCAGCGCCCTGCACCCGTCAGTGACCGCAGTGTGAGGTGTGCATGAGGAGCAATGGCGCACAGCTGCAGTGCTGTGCACTACCTTGATGAAGACTGATGTCTTCTGCCGCCGATTTTCTGGACCACTTCTTGCTTCTGGCTCTGTAAGGGGGACGGCGGCGCGGCTCCGGGACCGGACGACAGAGTTTAGGCCTGTGTTCGATCCCTCTGGAGCTAATGGTGTCCAGTAGCCTAAGAAGCCCAAGCTAGCTGCAAGCAGGTAGGTTCGCTTCTTCTCCCCTCAGTCCCTCGTAGCAGTGAGCCTGTTGCCAGCAGGTCTCACTGAAAATAAAAAAACCTAAATCTAACTTTCTTTCTAGGAGCTCAGGAGAGCCCCTAGTGTGCATCCAGCTCAGCCGGGCACAAAGATCTAACTGAGGTCTGGAGGAGGGTCATAGGGGAGGAGCCAGTGCACACCAGGTAGTCCTAAAGCTTTCTTATTTGTGCCCAGTCTCCTGCGGAGCCGCTATTCCCCATGGTCCTTACGGAGTTCCCAGCATCCACTAGGACGTCAGAGAAATATGTACTAGTGGCCCCACATGGGCAGCACCAGAGGTGTAAGGTCTAGCCATGGGCCAGGGCAGCAGCACCCTCCCCCCAAGACTTTCCAGATAGTGGGCATGTCCAGCATCAAGGGGGAAGTTAAAAATAAATAAAATTACATATTATGAGCACATTATATGGTACACCTTCAGAATTTAGGAAACTATATAATTCTTTAGGTAGATATATTTTCTTGCTTATTACACCAACCGCGTATCCCAATCACTATTCACTCACTCTTATATGTCAGCCAAGCAGGCAGACAGAGCATACACTAGATCATCTGCAATCACAGGCTAAGTGGCAAAGTCATTTTCATATATGCAAATTATTTTGTATCTTATTCATTATGTCTATAAAAAGGACCACATGTCCTCAAACAAAACAGGCCCCACAGGTGCGTCGGCCTACCGGGAATCTTCCTTGCAAGCCCTATGGCCAATCCGCCTCTGCCCACAGGTGCACCATGCTCCAAGCAGGGGCCAGGGAAGATTTCTTCCAGTTGATGAGCCACCCGTGGGCTTGCAGAAACTGGATAGGCAGATGCAGATGGCGTAGGAGAGTTTCTGGGGAATTTGCCAGGATCAACAAGTCGTCCAGGTATGGTAGGATCCTGACCCCTTGACGGCGGAGCACAGCCGTCATGACCACCATAACCTTGGTGAAGACTTGCGGAGCCGTGGTCAAACCAAAGAGTAACGCCCAAAATTGGTAATGGAGGTTGCCAACCGCAAACCTCAGGTATTGCTGATGCGACATTGCAATGGGAATATGCAGGTAAGCATCCTGTATGTCCAGGGAGACCATATAATCCCCAGGTTCCAATGCCAGAACAATAGAGCGAAGAGTTTCCATACGAAACTTGGAGACCTTCACAAATTTGTTCAAGGACTTGAGGTTGAGAATGGGCCGGGAAGACCCATTCGGTTTCGGGACTAGGAACAGCGGTGAATAGTACCCCTTGCCTCTCTGAGCCAGAGGCACCTGTACTACCACTCCTGTGTCCAGTAGGGACTGTACCACCGAATGAAGAGTTTTTGCCTTTACCTGATCCGAAGGGATGTCTATCAGGCAAAATCTATGAGAGGGGCGATTTTTGAAAGATACGGTGTAACCTCAAGTGACGACTTCCCGTACCCAGGCATCGGAAGTGGTCTTCAACCATTCCTGGGTATACCCTAGAAGTCGCCCCCCCACCCTAGGATCCCCCATGCGGCAGGCAATTTAGTTTTGGAAGCAGGCTGACGGGTAGCCCAGGCCAGTTTGTGCTTATTTGGTTTGGAAGTGCGTACCTGTTTCGAGTACGCCTGACCCTTTGCTTACCCTGAAGGACAAAGGAGTACTCTTAGCCTTCGGCAACGAAGGGGCAATACTAGGTAAACACATTGTTTTAGCAGAAGCTAAGTCAGCCACTATCTTATTGAGGTCTTCTCCGAAAAGAATGTCTCCCTTAAACGGGAGTACCTCCAGGGTTTTCTTAGAAGACAGATCCACAGACAAGGACTGCAACCATAGAATCCGGCGAGCCAGTATGGACGTAGTAGAAACCTTGGCCGCCAGAATACCTGTATCCGAAGCCGCCTCCTTAATGTAATGACACGCTGTGACAATATATGACAAGCATTGTCTAGCATGATCAGAAGCGTTGGACGGCAACTCCGCCTCCAGCTCCTGAGCCCACGCTTCCACAGCTTCTGCAGCCCATGTCGCGGCAATGGTGGGCCTATGTGCAGCACCGGTTAGGGTGTAAATTGCCTTTAAACAACCCTCCACACGCTTATCCGTCGGCTCTCTCAGGGACGTGACAATAGTTACGGGCAGTGCTGAGGATACCACCAGCTGCGCCACCTGCGAATCCACTGGCGGGTGTGATTCCCAATTTTTACTTAGCTCCGCAGCGAGGGGGTAGCGAGCCAGCATCTTCTTGTGAGGCATGAATTTCTTTAAAAAGCTATTTCCTGGGGCTGCAGCACCCGTGTTGTATGCCTGCTTACTGCATGGCACCAACTACAAAACTGAGCTCCTGTGCACAAAGGTGGGGTTATAGAGGAATGGCGCTATGCATTCTGGGAAGAAGGTCAAAGCTTTGAGCCTGTTGGTGCATCGGATCAAGAGCCTACTCTACATCCCAATGTCATTCCCTGTGGAGCCCAGTGTACCCCGCAGCAGAAATACATATTCCACATTAGTCTGTACTGACAGAGGAGGGTGTAGGATAAGAGATTGCTGTAGTGACTGAGGAAGGAGAATATGTGACTTCTGTAATAAGTGTTTATTACTCACCTGTGCTGATATCTGTAGGGATCTCCTCCTCCTTACACTGCTGATCACCCCTCACATACGTCTCTTCTTCTCCCTCTGTATCTTCTGCCTTTATATCAGTCACATACGTCTCTTCTTCTCCCTCTATATCTTCTGCCTTTATATCAGTCACATACGTCTCTTCTTCTCCCTCTATATCTTCTGCCTTTATATCAGTCACATACGTCTCTTCTTCTCCCTCTGTATCTTCTGTTTTAATATTAGACAGACGTTCTACCTACAAATAAAATAACAAAACCTATAATGACATTTGCATACAGTCAGGTTAAACTGAGGTGAAACAATATAATATCAGTGTATAAGACGCACAGCTCCTCTACAGATCATATAGTGACAGTCACTTTGGTATATTGGGGAGACCCTAAATACCGCCTACCTGATCCTCCTGTGGGATCCTGTGATTCTCCTCTGTACAATCCTGGGAATACAGGGGACGGGGACATCTCTCTGGGGTATCTCTGTTACTGGGCCCATCTATAGGAGACACACAGTGACTGAGTACAGTGTATATATGTGATTATCAGGTGATGTGTGTATATAGGGGCCCCCATACCTGCTCTCCCCTGTACAATACATGACAGTCTCCTCTTACCCAGTGATGTGAGGGGCCGGTGATTCTCCATCATCACGTCCATGTAAAGACCCTTGTGTTCCTCTATATACTCCACCTCCTGCATGGAGACATAGACAGTGACATCCTGACACCTTATAGGAACCTGACACACACAGTGATACAGTCATCACCCAGACACATCCCCTGGTGTTACTGTATAATGCTCCATTCCCAGCAGTCACCTCTCCAGTCATCACCCAGACACATCCCCTGGTGTTACTGTATAATGTCCCATTCCCAGCAGTCACCTCTCTAGTCATCACCCAGACACATCCCCTGGTGTTACTGTATAATGTCCCATTCCCAGCAGTCACCTCTCCACACATCACCCAGACACATCCCCCAGTGTTACTGTATAATGTGCCATTCCCAGCAGTCACCTCTCCAGTCATCACCCAGACACGTCCCCTGGTGTTACTGTATAATGCCCCATTGCCAGCAGTCACCTCTCCAGTCATCACCCAGACACGTCCCCTGGTGTTACTGTATAATGCCCCATTCCCAGCAGTCACCTCTCCAGTCATCACCCAGACACATCCCCTGGTGTTACTGTATAATGCCCCATTCCCAGCAGTCACCTCTCCAGTCATCACCCAGACACGTCCTCTGGTGTTACTGTATAATGTCCCATTCCCAGCAGTCACCTCTCCAGTCATCACCCAGACACGTCCTCTGGTGTTACTGTATAATGCCCCATTCCCAGCAGTCACCTCTCCATTCATCACCCAGACACATCCCCTGGTGCTACTGTATAATGCCCCATTCCCAGCAGTCACCTCTCCAGTCATCACCCAGAAACATCCCCCCGGTGTTACTGTATAATGTCCCATTCCCAGCAGTCACCACCCAGACACGTCCCCTGGTGTTACTGTATAATGTTCCATTCCCAGCAGTCACCTCTCCTTTCAGCAGCTGAATGATCTTGTTGGTGAGTTCCAGGATCTTCTGGTCACTGTGTCTCTCATGTATCAGTGAGTGAGGTGGAGGCACTGTGATGGGGCTGTGGGTCGTGCTTAGTCCGCCTGACACACGAGGATGGCTGCTGGGTGTCTCACACTCACCAGATATCTTCTTCACTACTGTGTAACCCTGCAAAATGGGGAGACATCAATATAGCTGCAAATACTCCCAGATCCCCTCACTTCCCCAGTCACGTCCCTGTATTATTACTAGAGATATAAGTTATGTCACGGTGATGCTCACAGATCCCCTCACCTCCCCAGTGATATTTCTGTATTATAGCTATAGATATAAGTGATGTCATAGTGACACTCCCAGATCCCTTCACCTCCCCAGTCATGTACCTGTACTACAACTATAGATATAAGTGACATCACTGTGATGGTCCCAGATCCCATCACCTACCCAGTCATATTCCTGTATTATTACTATAGATATAAGTAATGTAAATGTGACGCTCCCAGATCCCCTCACCTCCCCAGTCATGTCCCTGTATTATTACTATAGATATAAGTGATGTCACTATGATGCTCCCAGATTCCCTCACCTCCCCAGTCATGTCCCTGTATTATTACTATAGATATAAGTGATGTCACTGTGATATTCCCAGATGCCCTCACCTCCCCAGTCATGTCCCTGTATTATTACTATAGATATAAGTGATGTCACTGTGATACTCCCAGATCCCCTCAGCTCCCCAGTCATGTTCCTGTATTATTATTATTAGTATTATAGATATAAGTGATGTCACTGTGATATTCCCAGATGCCCTCACCTCCCCAGTCATGTTCCTGTATTATTATTATAGATATGTTATGTCACTGTGACACTCCCAGGAGTCTGATATACATTTACTTCATACTGCTCCAATTATCAGCTGATACACATGCCAGGGATATTACGGTCTCTGCTTTAATACATCCTAGATTTTGAGCAATATTTCCAATCCCCACAGTATCCCTTATCCAAAATGCTTGGGACCAGAGGTATTTTGGATATTGGATTATTCCGTATTTTGGAATAAATTGCATACCATAATGAGATATCATGGTGATGGGACCCAAGTCTAAGCACAGAATGCATTTCTGTTACATATAGACCTTATACACACAGCCGGAAGGTAATTTTAGCCAATATTTTTTTATAACTTTGTGCATTGAACAAAGTTTGTGTACATTGAGCCATCAAAAAACAAAGGTTTCACTATCTCACTCTCACTCAAAAAAGTCTGTATTTCGGAATATTTGGATATGGGATAATCAACCTGTAGTAATAATAATAACGACACTAAAGGCTGCACCCCAGTATAACAATAATAACAGATGTATTTAAAAGCAGGACACCACAGACCATTCCTCCTGTATTGTAGGAAATCACCATCACTCCCAATGTATAATAATAATACCAGGACACCACAAGCTGCTGTCCCTGTATAATAATAACCGTACACAAAAACCTGCTCCCCCTGTATAACACTAATAACAACACACCCCATTCTGCTCTCCCTTTATATTAATAATAAAATCACACAATAGGCTGTTCCCCCAGAAAAAATATAATAGGACACTACAAGTCGCTCCCCCTGTATAATAATAACAGGACACCACATGCTGCTCCTCTGTATAATAATAATAACAGGACACCACAAGCTGCTCCCCCTGTATAATAATAATAATAACAGGACACCACAGGCTGCTCCCCCTGTATAATAATAATAACAGGACACCACAGGCTGCTCCCCCTGTATAATAATAATAACAGGACACCACAGGCTGCTCCCCCTGTATAATAATAATAATAACAGGACACCACAGGCTGCTCCCCCTGTATAATAATAATAACAGGACACCACAAGCTGCTCCCCCTGAATAATAATAATAATAACAGGACACCACAGGCTGCTCCCCCTGTATAATAATAATAACAGGACACCACAGGCTGCTCCCCCTGTATAGTAATAATATCAGGACACCACAGGCTACTCCCCCTGTATAGTAATAATATCAGGGCACCACAGGCTGCTCCCCCTGTATAGTAAGACGCCATTACCTGATCTCCACGTACACTGCGAGGCAGCAAGCAGTCGATGAAAACTCACTTCCTGTATGTGGAACGCACAGTCCGGAAGTAAGGTGGAACGCACAGTCAGGAAGTAGGGCATGATTGGCAAAGGCTGCTTTCTGGTTATTGGCCCCTCCCCTCTACACCACGCCCGCACCTCCGCCCCCAGTAATATTTAAACCATAAAAGTCCTCAGTGCAGGAGGCCGGCGGCCATTTTCTTATAGACCAGTCCGGCAGCAGCAATAAGAACAAACCGCAATAGATTCCCTGACGGTCTAGTGACGTCAGGAGCGGCGGCCATTTTCCCCTGGTCTGAGCTCCGCCTTCCTTCTATCATTCCCACAAGGCAGCAGGAGCAGAGAGCAGCCATTGCTGTGTCTGGCAGCAGGTAAAGATATTATTATTATTATTCTATAGGCTGAGCAGCTCTGGTGTCAGGTTCTGTACTACAGGGGGAGCAGCCTCTGGTGCCTTGTTATAGTGCAGCTGGAGCAGCCTCTGGTGCTGCATTATCCCTGTACAGGTGGCTGACACTCTAGTGTCCTATTACTGTAATACAGGTGACGCAGACCCCGCCGTTACCGTGATACAGGTGGAGCAGACCCCGCCATTACCGCAATACAGGAGGTGCAGACCCCGCCGTTACCGTAATACAGGTGGCGCAGACCCCGCCGTTACCGTAATACAGGTGGCGCAGACCCCGCCGTTACCATAATACAGGTGGCGCAGACGCCGCCGTTACCGTAATACAGGTGGAGCAGACCCCGCCGTTACCGTAATACAGGTGTCGCAGACCTCGCCGTTACCGTAATACAGGTGACGCAGACCCCGCCGTTACCGTAATACAGGTGGAGCAGACCCCGCCGTTACCTTAATACAGGTGACGCAGACCCCGGCGCTAACGTAATACAGGTGGTGCAGACCCCGACGTTACCGTAATACAGGTGGCGCAGACCCCGCCGTTACCGTATTACAGTGGCGCAGACCCCATAGTTACCGTAATACAGGTGGCGTAGACCCCGTAGTTACCATAATACAGGTGGCGCAGACCCCGTAGTTACCATAATACAGGTGGCGCAGACCCCGCCGTTACCGTAATACAGGCGTCGCAGACCCCGCCGTTACCGTAATACAGGCGTCACAGACCCCGCCGTTACCGTAATACAGGCGTCACAGACCCCGCCGTTACCGTAATAAAGGTGGCGCAGCCCCTGCCGTTACCGTAATACAGGTGGCGCAGACCCCGCCATTACCGTAATACAGTGGCGCAGACCCCGCCGTTACCGTAATACAGGTGGTGCAGACCCCGCCGTTACCGTAATACAGGTGGAGCAGACCCCGCCGTTACCTTAATACAGGTGACGCAGACCCCGGCGCTAACGTAATACAGGTGGTGCAGACCCCGACGTTACCGTAATACAGGTGGCGCAGACCCCGCCGTTACTGTATTACAGTGGCGCAGACCCCATAGTTACCGTAATACAGGTGGCGTAGACCCCGTAGTTACCATAATACAGGTGGCGCAGACCCCGTAGTTATCATAATACAGGTGGCGCAGACCCCGCCGTTACCGTATTACAGTGGCGCAGACCCTGCCGTTACCGTAATACAGGAGGTGCAGACCCCGCCGTTACCGTAATACAGGTGGTGCAGACCCCGGCGTTACCGTAATAAAAGCGGCTTAGACCCCGGAGTTAAAGACCCCGGCGTTACCGTAATACAGGTGGTGCAGACTCCGGCGTTACAGTAATACAAGCGGAGCAGACCCCGGAGTTTAAGACCCCGGCGTTACCGTAATACAGGTGGCGCAGACCCCAGCTTTACCGTAATACAGGTGGCGCAGGCCCCGCCGTTACCGTAATACAGGTGGCGCAGAGCCCGCCGTTACCGTAATACAGGTGACACAGACCCCGCCGTTACCGTAATACAGGTGGCGCAGACCACGCCGTTGCCGTAATACGGGTGGAGCAGACCCTGCCGTTACCATAATACGGGTGGCGCAGACCCCACCGTTACTGTATTTCCATAAATGGAGCATTACAGGTGTTGTGTGTTGTGTCCTTTGGCATTGTACTATACAGGGGGAGCGACCTGTGTTGTATTAATATTCAGGGGAGCAGCATGTGTTGTCATAATATACAGGGGTAGCGGCCTGTACTGTCATAATATACAGGTGGAGGGTCCTGTGGTGTCTTATTATTATTATATAGGGTGAGCGGCATGTATTGGCTTTCTATATTAGCATCCTGTGCTGTCCTAGTATACAGGGGGAGCGGCCTGTGTTGTCTTAATATACAGGGATAGCATCCTGTGCTGTCATAGTATACAGCGGGAGCGGCCTGTGTTGTCATAATATACAGGGGTAGCATCCTGTGCTGTCATCGTATACAGGGGGAGCGGCCTGTATTGTCATAATATACAGGGGTAGCATCCTGTGCTGTCATATTATACAGGAGGAGCGGCCTGTGTTGTCATCCTGTGCTGTCATAGTATACAGGGGGAGCGGCCTGTATTGTCATAATATACAGGGATAGCATCCTGTGCCGTCATTGTATACAGGGGAGCGGCCTGTTCTGTCATAGTATACAGGGGCAGTGGCCTGTGTTGTCATAATATACAGGGATAGCATCCTGTGCTGTCATACTATACAGGGGGAGCGGCCTGTGTTGTCATAATATACAGGGGTAGCATCCTGTGCTGTCATCGTAAACGGGGGGAGCGGCCTGTATTGTCATAATATACAGGGGGAGCATCCTGTGCTGTCATAGTATACAGGAGGATCGGCCTGTGTTGTCATCCTGTGCTGTCATATTATACAGGGGGAGTGGCCTGTGTTGCTATAATTTACAGGGGTAGCATCATGTGCTGTCATGGTATACAGGGGGAGCGGCCTGTGTTTTCATTATATACAGGGGTAGCATCCTGTGTTGTCATAGTATACAGGGGGAGCGACCTGTGTTTTCATAATATACAAGGGTAGCATAATGTGCTGTCATAGTATACAGGGGGAGCGGCCTGTATTGTCATAATATACAGGGGTATCATTCTGTGCCGTCATTGAATACAGATGGAGCGGCCTGTGCTGTCATAGTATACAGGGGGAGGGGCCTGTGGTGTCTTGTTACTATTATTATATAGGGAGAGCAGCATGTATTGGCTTTCTATACAGAAGGAGTGGCCTGTGCTGTCATTGTATACAGGGGTAGCATCCTGTGCTGGCATAGTATACAGGGGGAGCGACCTGTGTTGCTAAAATACACAGGGGTAGCAGTCTGTGTTGTCATAGTATACAGGAGGAGCGGCCTGTGTTTTCATAATATACAAGGGTAGCATCCTGTGCCGTCATAGTATACAGGGGGAGCGGCCTGTGTTGTCATAGTATACAGGAGGAGCGGCCTGTGTTTTCATAATATACAAGGGTAGCATAATGTGCTGTCATAGTATACAGGGGGAGCGGTCTGTATTAACATAATATACAGGGGTAGCATCATGTGCTGTCATAGTATACAGGGGGAGTGGCCTGTGTTTACATAATATACAGGGGTAGCATCATCTGCTGTCATATTATACAGGTGGAGCGGCCTGTGTTGTCATAATATACAGGGGTAGCATCCTGTGCCGTCATTGTATACAGGGGTAGTAGCATAATATACAGGGGCAGCGTCCTGTACTGTCATAGTATACAGGAGGAGCGACCTGTGTTGTCATAATATGCAGGCGGAGAGGCCTGTGGTGTCTTGTTACTATTATTATATAGGGAAAGCAGCATGTATTGGCTTTCTATACAGAAGGAGCGGCCTGTATTGTCATAATATACAGGGGTAGCATCCTGTGCCGTCATTGTATACAGTGGGAGCGGCCTGTGTTGTCATAGCATACAAGGGGAGCAGCCTGTGATGTCTTGTTACTATTATATAGGGTGAGCAGCATGTATTGGCTTTCTATACAGAAGTGGCCTGTGCTGTCATAATATACAGGGGTAGCATCCTGTGCCGTCATTGTATACAGTGGGAGCGGCCTGTGTTGTCATAGCATACAAGGGGAGCAGCCTGTGATGTCTTGTTACTATTATATAGGGTGAGCAGCATGTATTGGCTTTCTATACAGAAGTGGCCTGTGCTGTCATAGTATACAGGGGTAGCATCCTGTGCTGTCATAGTATACAGGAGGAACGGCCTGTGTTGCTGTAATATACAGGGGTAGCATCCTGTGCTTTCATAGTGTACAGGGGGAGCGGCCTGTGTTTTCATAATATACAGGGGTAGCATCCTGTGCTGTCATAGTATACAGGGGTAGCATCCTGTGCTGTCATAGTATACAGGAGGAGTGGCCTGTGTTGCTGTAATATACAGGGGTAGCATCCTGTGCTTTCATAGTGTACAGGGGGAGCGGCCTGTGTTTTCATAATATAGAGGGATATCATCCTGTGCCATCATTGGATACAGGGGGAGCAGCCTGTGCTGTCATAGTATACATGGGGAGGGGCCTGTGGCGTCTTGTTACTAATATTATATAGGGTGAGCAGCATGTATTGGCTTTCTATACAGAAGAAGTGGTCTGTGCTGTCATAGTATACAGGGGTTGCATCCTGTGCTGTCATAGTATACAGGGGGAGCAGTATGTGTTGTCATAATATACATGGGTAGCATCCTGTGCTGTCAAAGTATACAGTGGGAGCGGCCTGTGTTGTCATAATATACAGGTCTAGCATCCTGTGTCGTCATTGTATACAGGGTTAGTGGCATAACTATAGTTTTTTCACTGGTATGCTACGCTGGGCTTTCTGGCTTATGCTGGTGTTTTGGGGTGCCACACCCTGCACCTAGATATAGCGCTAGGGACCCCAAATATACAGAGACGCCTTGATGCGGCTTTGGGGCTTATTCACACATTTGCGCAAATATGTGTAACGAAGATCTCTGAATTCTATTATCATGTGGGATTTAGATCTGGTTACGGTTATCATTCAGGGTACTGGGGGAAACCAATTGCCTTTCTTTCTTGCTCAGAAATACCCCTCCCTTTCGAGCACCTGAATGATATCACTAAGCTAATTGAGCATCTACCATTATATATGTTTGTAGTGGCATAATATACAGGGGTATCGTCCGGTACTGTCATAGTATACAGGAGGAGCGACCTGTGTTGCCATAATATACAGGCGGAGGGGCCTGTGGTTTCTTGTTCCTATTATTATATAGGGTGAGCGGCATGTATTGTCTTTCTATACAGAAGGAGTGGCGTGTGTTGTCATAATATACAGGGGTAGCATCCTGTGCTGTCATAGTATACAAGGGGAGCGGCCTGTGTTGCTATAATATACAGGGGTAGCATCCTGTGCTGTCATAGTATACAGTGGGAGCGGCCTGTGTTGTCATAATATACAGGTCTAGCATCCTGTGTCGTCATTGTATACAGGGGTAGTGGCATAACTATAGTTTTTTCACTGGTATGCTACGCTGGGCTTTCTGGCTTATGCTGGTGTTTTGGGATGCCACACCCTGCACCTAGATATAGCGCTAGGGACCCCAAATATACAGAGACTCCTTGATGCGGCTTTGGGGCTTATTCACACATTTGCTCAAATATGTGTAACGAAGATCTCTGAATTCTATTATCATGTGGGATTTAGATCTGGTTACGGTTATCATTCAGGGTACTGGGGGAAACCAATTGCCTTTCTTTCTTGCTCAGAAATACCCCTCCCTTTCGAGCACCTGAATGATATCACTAAGCTAATTGAGCATCTACCAATATATATGTTTGTAGTGGCATAATATACAGGGGTATCGTCCGGTACTGTCATAGTATACAGGAGGAGCGACCTGTGTTGCCATAATATACAGGCGGAGGGGCCTGTGGTTTCTTGTTCCTATTATTATATAGGGTGAGCGGCATGTATTGTCTTTCTATACAGAAGGAGTGGCGTGTGTTGTCATAATATACAGGGGTAGCATCCTGTGCTGTCATAGTATACAAGGGGAGCGGCCTGTGTTGCTATAATATACAGGGGTAGCATCCTGTGCTGTCATAGTATACAAGGGGAGCGGCCTGTGTTGCTATAATATACAGGTGTAGCATCCTGTGCTGTCATAGTATATAGGGGAGCGGCCTGTGTTGTCATAATATACAGAAGGAGCGACCTGTGTTGTCATAATATACAGGGATAGCATCCTGTACTGTGATAGTATACAGGGGGAGCGGCCTGTGTTGCTATAATATACAGGGGTAGCATCCTGTGCTGTCATAGTATATAGGGGAGCGGCCTGTGTTGTCATAATATACAGAGGGAGCGGCCTGTGTTGTCATAATATACAGGGGTAGCATCCTGTGCTGTCATAGTATATAGGGGAGCGGCCTGTGTTGTCATAATATACAGGGATAGCATCCTGTACTGTGATAGTATACAGGGGGAGCGGCCTGTGTTGCTATAATATACAGGGGTAGCATCCTGTGCTGTCATAGTATATAGGGGAGCGGCCTGTGTTGTCATAATATACAGAGGGAGCGGCCTGTGTTGTCATAATATACAGGGGTAGCATCCTGTGCTGTCATAGTATATAGGGGAGCGGCCTGTGCTGTCATAGTATACAGGGGAGCGGCCTGTGTTGTCATAATATACAGGGATAGCATCCTGTACTGTCATAGTATACAGGGGGAGCGGCCTGTGTTGTCATAATATACAGGGCTAGCTTCCTGTGTTGTCATAGTATACAGGGGCAGCGGCCTGTGTTGTATTTATTTTAATATTTATTTATTAGCAGTTTCTTATATAGCGCAGCATATTCCGTTGCACTTTACAATTAAAACAACAGTAATAGAACAAAACTGGGTAAAAACAGACAGACATAGACGTAGGAAGGCCCTGCTCGCAAGCTTACAATCTATAGGGAAATAGGCATTGATGCACAAGGATAGATGCTACCTGTTGCATAATGGTCCACCAGCTTGCCAGTTTCTTAATGGGTTGTATGATATGATCACCCAGCAATAAAATGAGGTATAGATTGAGAACAGCAGAGGACCCCAGTCTGAGCCTTGCAGTACTCCAACTGATAGAGGTAGAGTAGAAGTAGAATCAGAGAAGTGAACACTGAAAGAGCGATTAGATAGGTAGGATGAGAACCAGGAGAGGGCTGTGTCCTGAAGACCTAGAGATTGTAGTATTTGTATGAGAAGAGAGTGGTCAGCAGTGTCATAAGCAGCAGAGACAGCTAGAAGAATGAGTAGTGTGTAATGGGCTTTAGATCTAGCAGTGACCAGATCATTCACTACTTTGGTCAGCGCCGTCTCTGTGGAGTGTTGGGCATGAAAGCCTGACTGAAGTGGGTCCAATAAGTAGTGGGCGTTAAGAATGTGTGTAAGGCGAGTGTAGGCAAGTCTCTCAAGTAGCTTGGAGGGACCTGGTAGCTGAGAAATTGACGGTAGTTAGAGAGTGTGTTTGGGTCAGAGTTGTGTTTGTTTAGTAATGGGAGTAATCACTGCATGCTTAAACAGAGAAGGAAAGATACCAGTAGAGAGAGAGAGATTACAGATTTTAGTTAAGGTTGGGATAAGCACAGGAGACAAAGTTTTACTGACCTGTGAGGGTATAGGATCAAGAGGAGAATGTTGATACTTCATCTTCACTTGTGGGATCAAATGAAGAGAAAGTGCCAGAGGGTTCAGGTAGGGAATTGAGCAGGTCACTGGCTGAGGAAGAGCGTACCATTGCATCTCAGATTTTATCACTCTTATCCTTGAAGTAGGAGGCAAGTTCTTGTGCACTGATAGTAGCTAGTGGGGGAGGTGAGGGAGGGTAAAGAAGTGATTTATATGTATTAGAAAGTCGCTTGTGGTTGGTGACATGAGGAGAGATGAAAGATTGGACGTATGTTTGGCAGTGTCCAGAGCCTGATGATAGGAGTGGTAGGGTGGTCTTATATGTGAGGAAGTCACTTGGATTCTGAGATTTACGCCACTGACGTTCTACTTTACGTGACAGTTTTTGTAGGTGTCTTGATGATTTAGAGTGCCATGGTTGGCATCTAAGCCTACGTGGAGTGTGATGGGTAGCTGGAGCCACTTCATCAAGGGCACTCTCAAGGGTCTTGTGCAGGGGGGATACAGCAGTGTCAGGTGTGGTAAATGTAGAGATTGGTGAGCGCAGTTGTTGCAGAGAAGTGGAAAGTTGGTGAAAATGTATATTGTTAGTATTTCTGCGGGTTAGAGGAGGCTTGCTAGGTTTTAGTGTCATAGAATTTAGAGTAATAGAAGAGATTGTGAAGGTGATCAGGATGTGATCAGAGAGAGGGAAAGGAGTGTTAATGAATTCAGAAACTGAGCAGAGCCTGGTGAACACAAGATCAAGGCAGTGGCCTTCCTGGTGTGTAGAGGAGTCGGACCATTGGGTGAGGCCAAGAGAGGAGGTTAGAGAGAGGAGTTTGGGGGCATGAACAGTTTGTGGAGTGTCAAGAGCTATATTGATATTGACCCATAATGATGGTGGAGATGTCAGAGGATAAGATGTGTGGGAGCCAGGCAGAAAAATCTTCTAGAAATTATTGTCTGGGTTGCCCAGGAGGGCGATAGATAGCTGCAACACGCAGAGAGAAGGAAGTGAAAATCCTGATAGAGTGATCTTCAAATTATGTGAATGCGAGTGATGGAACCTGAGGTAGAACAGTGTATGTCAAAAGTTGGGACAGTAAGATTCCAACCCCACCACCTTTACCATTACCAGGCCTGGGGGGGGGGGGGGTGAAGTGGAAACCACTGTGTGACAGTGCACGGGAGGCCGTGTCTGATTGTGTGAGCCAGGTTTCTGTTATAGCCAGCAGATTAAAGTTGTGAGATATGAAGAGGTCATGGATGGATGTTAATTTGTTACAAACAGAGCGTGCATTCCATAAGCCACATTTTAGTGACTTGGAGGGGGATGGGAGACACGTGATATTTATGAGGTTAGATGGAGTTCTATGTTGTTTTGAGACAGCTGAGTGTGAAAGGGACAGGTGGTTGGGGCCTGGATTTGGTGATATGGCACCAGCTAATAAAAGCAGAACACTGAGATAAATATTGGTGGATGTTTGCGAGTGTTTATTCTGGGGCCAATTGTGGTTGTCAAAGTACTTGCAGAGAAGTAAGTATAAAGCTCATGAGTGTTTAGAAGAGGGGAGTGGAGAATAGAAGCTGTAATGTGTACAGAGGGGAGAGTTTTATGGTGAGTGGAGAATGTGTTACATTTGGTGAGAATTTAATGAATTGAAATAAGAAACAGTAGTGTGATGAACATGCTGTGGTTGTTTGTGAGATAATTTTGGGTTAAGTGGTTTAAGTAAGTTACCTTTCCTTGTTGGTGCTCAATGTTTGTTCAGCTGTTTTTTTAACTGTTTGGATAACACACTTCTTAATTCCACACTTATTAAATTCCCCAGCAAGCTGACCCCTTGACACAGTGACATCGGGGGACGTGTCTGGGTGATGACTGGAGAGGTGACTGCTGGGATTGGCGCATTATACAGTAACACCAGGGGATGTGTCTGGGTGATGACTGGAGAGGTGACTGCTGGGAATGGGACATTATACAGTAACACCAGGGGGCGTGTCTGGGTGATGACTGGAGAGGTGACTGCTGGGAATGGGGCATTATACAGTAACACCAGGGGACGTGTCTGGGTGATGACTGGAGAGGTGACTGCTGGGAATGGGACATTATACAGTAACACCAGGGGATGTGTCTGGGTGATGACTGGAGAGGTGACTGCTGGGAATGGGACATTATACAGTAACACCAGGGAACGTGTCTGGGTGATGACTGGAGAGGTGACTGCTGGGAATGGGGCATTATACAGTAACACCAGGGGATGTGTCTGGGTGATGACTGGAGAGGTGACTGCTGGGAATGGGGCATTATACAGTAACACCAGGGGACGTGTCTGGGTGATGACTGGAGAGGTGACTGCTGGGAATGGGGCATTATACAGTAACACCAGGGGACGTGTCTGGGTGATGACTGGAGAGGTGACTGCTGGGAATGGGACATTATACAGTAACACCAGGGAACGTGTCTGGGTGATGACTGGAGAGGTGACTGCTGGGAATGGGGCATTATACAGTAACACCAGGGGACGTGTCTGGGTGATGACTGGAGAGGTGACTGCTGGGAATGGGGCATTATACAGTAACACCAGGGGACGTGTCTGGGTGATGACTGGAGAGGTGACTGCTGGGAATGGGGCATTATACAGTAACACCAGGGGACGTGTCTGGGTGATGACTGGAGAGGTGACTGCTGGGAATGGGACATTATACAGTAACACCAGGGGATGTGTCTGGGTGATGACTGGAGAGGTGACTGCTGGGAACGGGACATTATACAGTAACACCAGGGGGCATGTCTGGGTGATGACTGGAGAGGTGACTGCTGGGAATGGGGCATTATACAGTAACACCAGGGGACGTGTCTGGGTGATGACTGGAGAGGTGACTACTGGGAATGGGACATTATACAGTAACATCGGGGGGCGTGTCTGGGTGATGACTGGAGAGGTGACTGCTGGGAATGGGACATTACACAGTAACACCGGGGGACATGTCTGGGTGATGACTGGAGAGGTGACTGCTAAGAATGGGACGTTATACAGTAACACCAGGGGATGTGTCTGGGTGATGACTGGAGAGGTGACTGCTGGGAATGGGGCATTATACAGTAACACCAGGGGATGTGTCTGGGTGATGACTGGAGAGGTGACTGCTGGGAATGGGACATTATACAGTAACACCAGGGGACGTGTCTGGGTGATGACTGGAGAGGTGACTACTGGGAATGGGACATTATACAGTAACATCGGGGGGCGTGTCTGGGTGATGACTGGAGAGGTGACTGCTGGGAATGGGACATTACACAGTAACACCACGGGACGTGTCTGGGTGATGACTGGAGAGGTGACTGCTGGGAAAGGGGACATTATACAGTAACACCGGGGGATGTGTCCGGGTGATGACTGTGGAAGTGACTACTGGGAATAGGGCATTATACAGTAACACCAGGGGATGTGTCTGGGTGATGACTGGAGAGGTGACTGCTGGAAATGGGCCATTATACAAAAACATCAGGGGATGTGTCCGGGTGATAACTGTGGAAGTAAATGCTGGGAATAGGGCATTATACAGTAACACCGGGGGATGTGTCTGGGTGATGACTGGAGAGGTGACTGCTGGGAATGGGACATTGTACAGTAACGCCAGGGGACGTGTCCGGGTAATGACTGGAGAGGTGACTGCTGGGAATGGGACATTATACAGTAACACCGGGGTATGTGTCTGGGTGATGACTGGAGAAATGACTGCTGGGAATGGGACATTATACAGTAACACAGAGGGACGTGTCTGGGTGATGATTGGAGAGGTAACTGCTGGGAATGGGACATTATACAGTAACACCGGGAGAGGTGTCTGGGTGATGACTGGAGAGGTGACTGCTGGGAATGGGACATTATACAGTACCACCAGGGGATGTGTCCGGGTGATGACTGGAGAGGTGACTGCTGGGAATGGGGCATTATACAGTAACACAGGGGGATGTGTCTGGGTGATGACTGGAGAGGTGACTGCTGGGAATGGGGCATTATACAGTAACACCAGGGGATGTGTCTGTGTGATGACTGGAGAGGTGACTGCTAGGAATGGGACATTATACAGTAACACCAGGGGATGTGTACGGGTGATGACTGTGGAAGTAAATGCTGGGAATGGGGCATTATACAGTAACACCGGGGGATGTGTCTGGGTGATGACTGGAGAGGTGACTGCTGGGAATGGGACATTGTACAGTAACGCCAGGAGACGTGTCTGGGTGATGACTGGAGAGGTGACTGCTGGGAATGGGACATTATACAGTAACACCGGGGGATGTGTCTGGGTGATGACTGGAGAGGTTACTGCTGGGAATGGGACATTATACAGTAACACAGAGGGACGTGACTGGGTGATGATTGGAGAGGTGACTTCTGGGAATGGGACATTATATTGTAACACCGGGGGAGGTGTCTGGGTGATGACTGGAGAGGTGCCTGCTGGGAATGGGGCATTATACAGAAACACCGGGGGATGTGTCTGGGTGATGACTGGGGAGTTAACTGCCGTGAATGGGTCATTATACAGTAACACCGGTGAACGTGTCTGGGTGATGACTGGAGAGTAGACTGCCGGGAATGAGACATTATACAGTAACACCAGGGGATGTGTCCGGGTGATGACTGGAGAGGTGACTGCTGGGAATGGGGCATTATACAGTAACACCAGGAGACGTGTCTGGGTGATGACTGGAGAGGTGACTGCTGGGAATGGAACATTATACAGTAACACCAGGGGATGTGTCTGGGTGATGACTGGAGAGGTGACTGCTGTGAATGGGGCATTATACAGTAACACCAGGGGATGTGTCTGGGTGATGACTGGAGAGGTGACTGCTGGGAAAGGGACATTATACAGAAACACCAGGGGATGTGTCCGGGTGATGACTGGAGAGGTGACTGCTGGGAATGGGGCATTATACAGTAACACCGGGGGATGTGTCTGGGTGATGACTGGAGAGGTGACTGCTGGGAATGGGGAATGGGGCATTATACAGTAACACCATGGGATGTGTCTGGGTGATGACTGGAGAGGTGACTGCTGTGAATGGGACATTATACAGTAACACCAGGAGACGTGTCTGGGTGATGACTGGAGAGGTGACTGCTGGGAATGGCGCATTATACATGTCACGATCCGGGTATCTGGACGCCATTACTTACCCTTCAGATGCCTCCTAAGGCGGGCTCAGTGTTCCAGGACCGGATTCCGCTGTTCCTGAGTTTCCACATGCAGAGTGTCAGAGTGGTGTTTTCATCAGCCGCGGCCTCCGCTGTGCCCGCGTGGTTAAATGTGCATCTATCAGCCTGGCGTCTCCTGTCTCCGGTGGCCGGCGCCGCCATTACTGTTTCCCAGACCACATGGATTACAAACCAAACTTCCCTCCAAGTGTCTGCATGGGCGCAGCCATCTTGGATTCTGTCATCTGATCATTTCCACCAATCTGCTGTCTGTATTGTTGATTTGCATAATTGCCTAGCCAACCCCTTCCTTGCTGCAGGTATAAGTAAGCTGTACCTGAGCAAGGAAGACGTCAGTGCTTTGGTTGTCAAACCTAGTTCCTGTTTGTCTCTCTCCTGTGATTGTCTTCCAGGTTCCAGCTCCTGTCTCAAGACTTCCACCATAGAGACCCGCACCAGCATTCCACCTGCGGTTTAGCCTGACTCTCCAATCCATTGTGGATTCATCTGTTTCCAGCTACAACATTACCTGCTTCCAGCTCAGCTTCCAGCAGAGTACAGCTTCCCTTAAAGGGCCGGTGTCCTTTCTACACTTTACCACTCTCCACCGGTATTATTATTTCTCCGCTCTCAAGTTCTACATTTCAGTTCATATTTCATCGCTCCCAAGTTCATTTATTATTTAACTGGTTCCAGCCAGTATCCACTCCGTGCTAACAACAGTCTGGTTCCAGCCAGTATCCACAGCAGCTGTTTTACCTTCAGCAACCCAGCTTTTTCTGGAACACCAGCTGGCACAATCCTGGGTTATCTCCATTGCTACAGTCGGGCCTGGTAAGGACTTTCCATCTAGAAGATCATAAGAACTATCTCACACTACCAGTGCCCTGTGGCTCCTGCCATCCTGTAGTACTCAGGAACTGTATTTATTCTTTGCTGACTTTTACGTTTTCTTTTACTGCTGCTGTGTTGCGGAGTTGTCATAATAAACATCATTGACTTTTATCCAAGTTGTCGTGGTCACGCCTTCGGGCAGTTATTATTCATGTTACTTACATGTCCAGGGGTCTGATACAACCTCCCAGGTTCCGGTACATCTCAGCCCCTACAACTGAGGCTGCCTCCCGTCAGCTCAGGCCCTCAGTTGTGACAGTAAGCACTGACCTAATGAATCCAGCCGGAGACCAGGATCAAGCGGCCAGGCCGATGCAAGAACTGGCAGCCCGACTAGAACATCAGGAGGCTGCACAGGGCCACATCATCCGCTGTCTCCAGGATCTCTCTACTCGGCTGGATGGGATTCAGACAACTCTCCGTGGATCAGGCGCGTCTGGTGCGTCAACCACAGTGACTCCAGCTATAACCCCACCCACCTTACCCATTTCTGCTCCACGTCTTCATCTTCCAACGCCAGCAAAATTTGACGGATCTCCAAGATTCTGCAGGGGATTTCTCAACCAGTGTGAGATTCAGTTTGAGCTACAACCTGGCAATTTTCCCAGTGACCGTACAAAAATTGCCTACATTATTTCTCTTCTCAGTGGCTCAGCCCTTGATTGGGCATCACCGTTATGGAAGAGGTCCGACACCCTGCTATCTTCTTACACTGCATTCGTGTCAACATTCAGGCGCATCTTCGACGAGCCAGGCCGGGTAACTTCAGCTTCGTCTGAGATTCTCCGTTTACGCCAGGGATCACGTACTGTAGGACAATATCTTATACAGTTCCAGATCCTGGCATCCGAACTGGCATGGAACGACGAGGCCCTGTATGCTGCATTCTGGCATGGTTTATCCGAGCGTATTAAAGATGAGTTAGCTACCAGAGACTTACCCTCCAAGTTAGATGAGCTAATCTCACTTTGTACGAAAGTTGACTTACGTTTCAGAGAGAGAGCAACTGAGCGTGGAAGATCATCTGCTCCAAAATCTTCTGCTCCTCCTCCTCGCCAACTGTCACCAACTAAAGATGAACCCATGCAAATTGGCCGTTCCCGTTTAACTCCTGCTGAGCGCCGAAGACGTCTCTCCGAGTTTCTCTGTCTGTATTGTGCAGCTCCGTCTCACACCATTAATGCCTGTCCCAAACGTCCGGGAAACTCCAAATCCTAGCTCGCCAAGGAGAGGGCCGGCTAGGAGTAATGATCTCCTCTCCATCTTCTCAAGATTGTAACCTCCCAGTCTCGCTTCAAGTTGCTCAACGTTATCAGAACGTCATTGCCCTCCTGGATTCCGGAGCAGCTGGGAACTTTATTACCGAAGCCTATGTTAAACGGTGGTCCCTACCCACCGAGAGACTTCCTTCGTCCTTTTCCTTAACTGCTGTGGATGGCAGTAAAATTTTTGATACAGTTATTTCTCTAAGGACTCTACCAGTTCGTCTGAGAGTGGGAGTTCTTCATTCCGAACTTATTTCACTTTTAGTGATTCCAAGAGCCACACATCCTGTGGTCCTGGGCCTTCCATGGCTCCGTCTTCACAATCCTACAATTGATTGGACGACTACGCAAATCCTGGCATGGGGTTCCTCCTGTACTAAGACATGTTTGTTTAAAGTGTTGCCTGTCTGTTCTTCCTCCCCCAGGTCGTCTGATGTTCCACCTCCTCCATATCAAGATTTCACGGATGTGTTCAGTAAAGCTTCTGCTGATATCCTTCCTCCTCATAGAGAATGGGACTGCCCGATTGATCTCGTTCCAGGGAAGGTTCCACCTCGAGGCCGAACTTATCCGTTGTCTCTCCCCGAGACGCATTCTATGGAGGAATACATTAAAGAGAACCTAGCAAAGGGGTTCATTCGACCTTCTTCTTCTCCAGCCGGCGCAGGCTTCTTTTTTGTAAAGAAGAAAGATGGTGGTCTGCGGCCGTGCATCGACTACAGAGGTTTGAACGACATTACCATCAAGAACCGCTATCCTTTACCCCTGATTACTGAGCTCTTTGACAGAGTTAGCGGAGCTACCATCTTTACAAAGCTGGACCTGAGAGGTGCATACAATCTCATCCGGATCCGTGAGGGTGACGAGTGGAAGACCGCATTTAACACCCGTGACGGACATTATGAGTACCTCGTCATGCCCTTCGGATTGAGCAATGCTCCAGCTGTCTTCCAGCATTTCGTCAATGAGATCTTCAGAGACATTCTATACCGTCATGTCGTGGTCTATCTAGATGATATCCTCATTTTTGCCAACGATTTAGAGGAACATCGTTTCTGGGTAAAGGAGGTTCTGTCCCGTCTCCGTGTCAATCATCTCTACTGCAAATTAGAGAAATGCGTCTTTGAAGTCAAGTCCATTCCGTTTCTAGGGTACATTGTGTCCGGTTCCGGACTAGAGATGGATCCTGAGAAACTACAAGCAATCCAGAATTGGCCGGTACCCTTAACCCTCAAAGGGGTCCAGAGGTTCTTAGGGTTCGCCAATTATTACCGAAAGTTTATACGAGACTTTTCCACCATTGTGGCGCCTATTACTGCTTTCACCAAGAAGGGTGCTAACCCGTCCAAGTGGTCTGAAGAAGCCATGCAAGCTTTTCATCTTTTAAAACAGAGGTTCATCTCTGCACCTGTCCTGAAACAGCCTGACATCGACTCTCCTTTCATCTTAGAGGTGGATGCCTCCTCCGTTGGAGTAGGAGCGGTGTTATCTCAGAGGGCTAAAGATGGTCATTTACATCCTTGCAGTTTCTTCTCACGGAAGTTCTCCCCAGCGGAGCGCAACTATGCCATTGGCGACCAGGAGTTGCTAGCCATCAAGCTCGCTCTAGAGGAGTGGAGATATCTGTTGGAGGGAGCTTCTCATTCAATCACCATCCTTACAGACCACAAGAACCTTCTATATCTAAAAGGCGCACAATGTCTCAACCCTCGTCAGGCCAGATGGGCACTTTTCTTTTCCAGGTTCGACTTTAAACTCCAGTTCTGTCCGGGCTCTCAGAATCGCAAGGCCGATGCCCTTTCCCGCTCATGGGAGCAAGAAAATGAGTCAGAGTCTTCAGACAAGCATCCTATTATAAATCCGTTGGCATTCTCCACGGTAGGGATGGACTCTACGCCCCCATCAGGGAAAAGTTTTGTGAAGCCGACACTAAGGAAGAAGCTCATGCATTGGGCCCATGCTTCCCGTTTTGCCGGACATACAGGTATCCAAAAAACCCTGGAGTTTATCTCTAGGTCCTATTGGTGGCCAACTCTGAAAAAGGACGTTTTGGAGTTTATTGCATCTTGCCCAAAGTGTGCTCAACATAAAGTATCCCGCCAGTCGCCTGCTGGGCAACTGGTTCCACTATCTGTTCCCCGTCGACCATGGACCCATTTGTCGATGGATTTTATTACAGATTTGCCCATGTGCAACAAGTTCAATACCATCTGGGTGGTAGTTGACCGGTTCACCAAGATGGCACACTTCATTCCTCTCACCGGTCTTCCGTCAGCTTCCAAGTTGGCTCAAGTATTCATACAAGAGATCTTCCGACTCCACGGTCTTCCAGAAGAAATTATCTCAGATCGAGGAGTTCAATTCACAGCCAAATTCTGGCGAAGTTTATGTCAAGTCCTCCAAGTCAAGTTAAAGTTTTCCACGGCTTACCATCCTCAGACCAATGGTCAAACTGAGAGGGTGAATCAGGACTTGGAGGCCTTCCTCCGCATCTATGTGTCCTCCTCTCAAGATGACTGGGTTCAATTACTTCCCTGGGCCGAGTTCTGTCATAACAACCAGTATCATTCTTCATCTTCTTCAACACCATTCTTCACCAACTTTGGATTCCACCCTAAAGTCCCTGAGTTCCAACCGCTTCCAGCAACTTCTGTTCCCGCAGTGGATATCACCTTGCATCAGTTTGCCAATATCTGGAAGAGCGTACGATCAGCTCTGCTCAAGGCATCGTTCAGGTACAAGAAGTTTGCGGATAAGAAGCGTCGAGCAGTTCCTGCTCTCAAGGTGGGTGATCGGGTATGGTTATCCACGAAGAATTTGAGGTTAAGAGTTCCCAGTATGAAGTTTGCACCTCGCTACATCGGTCCTTTTAAAATTGATCAAGTCATCAATCCTGTTGCTTACAGACTCCAGTTACCTCCCTTCTTAAAAATACCCAGGACATTCCATGTTTCCCTGTTGAAACCGCTAATCTTGAATCGGTTTCATTCCTCACTTCCACCAACTCCGAAAGTCCAAACTCAACGAGGCGTTGAGTATGAAGTGGCCAATATTCTGGACTCACGTCACCGTTACGGTCAACTTCAGTATCTCATTGACTGGAAGGGCTATGGTCCTGAAGAACGCTCTTGGACCAATGCCTCTGACGTCCATGCTCCTGCCTTGGTCCGAAATTTCCACGCAAAGTTTCCTTTAAAGCCTAAGAAGTGTCCTGGGGCCACTCCTAAAGGGGGGGGTGCTGTCACGATCCGGGTATCTGGACGCCATTACTTACCCTTCAGATGCCTCCTAAGGCGGGCTCAGTGTTCCAGGACCGGATTCCGCTGTTCCTGAGTTTCCACATGCAGAGTGTCAGAGTGGTGTTTTCATCAGCCGCGGCCTCCGCTGTGCCCGCGTGGTTAAATGTGCATCTATCAGCCTGGCGTCTCCTGTCTCCGGTGGCCGGCGCCGCCATTACTGTTTCCCAGACCACATGGATTACAAACCAAACTTCCCTCCAAGTGTCTGCATGGGCGCAGCCATCTTGGATTCTGTCATCTGATCATTTCCACCAATCTGCTGTCTGTATTGTTGATTTGCATAATTGCCTAGCCAACCCCTTCCTTGCTGCAGGTATAAGTAAGCTGTACCTGAGCAAGGAAGACGTCAGTGCTTTGGTTGTCAAACCTAGTTCCTGTTTGTCTCTCTCCTGTGATTGTCTTCCAGGTTCCAGCTCCTGTCTCAAGACTTCCACCATAGAGACCCGCACCAGCATTCCACCTGCGGTTTAGCCTGACTCTCCAATCCATTGTGGATTCATCTGTTTCCAGCTACAACATTACCTGCTTCCAGCTCAGCTTCCAGCAGAGTACAGCTTCCCTTAAAGGGCCGGTGTCCTTTCTACACTTTACCACTCTCCACCGGTATTATTATTTCTCCGCTCTCAAGTTCTACATTTCAGTTCATATTTCATCGCTCCCAAGTTCATTTATTATTTAACTGGTTCCAGCCAGTATCCACTCCGTGCTAACAACAGTCTGGTTCCAGCCAGTATCCACAGCAGCTGTTTTACCTTCAGCAACCCAGCTTTTCCTGGAACACCAGCTGGCACAATCCTGGGTTATCTCCATTGCTACAGTCGGGCCTGGTAAGGACTTTCCATCTAGAAGATCATAAGAACTATCTCACACTACCAGTGCCCTGTGGCTCCTGCCATCCTGTAGTACTCAGGAACTGTATTTATTCTTTGCTGACTTTTACGTTTTCTTTTACTGCTGCTGTGTTGCGGAGTTGTCATAATAAACATCATTGACTTTTATCCAAGTTGTCGTGGTCACGCCTTCGGGCAGTTATTATTCATGTTACTTACATGTCCAGGGGTCTGATACAACCTCCCAGGTTCCGGTACATCTCAGCCCCTACAACTGAGGCTGCCTCCCGTCAGCTCAGGCCCTCAGTTGTGACAGTAAGCACTGACCTAATGAATCCAGCCGGAGACCAGGATCAAGCGGCCAGGCCGATGCAAGAACTGGCAGCCCGACTAGAACATCAGGAGGCTGCACAGGGCCACATCATCCGCTGTCTCCAGGATCTCTCTACTCGGCTGGATGGGATTCAGACAACTCTCCGTGGATCAGGCGCGTCTGGTGCGTCAACCACAGTGACTCCAGCTATAACCCCACCCACCTTACCCATTTCTGCTCCACGTCTTCATCTTCCAACGCCAGCAAAATTTGACGGATCTCCAAGATTCTGCAGGGGATTTCTCAACCAGTGTGAGATTCAGTTTGAGCTACAACCTGGCAATTTTCCCAGTGACCGTACAAAAATTGCCTACATTATTTCTCTTCTCAGTGGCTCAGCCCTTGATTGGGCATCACCGTTATGGAAGAGGTCCGACACCCTGCTATCTTCTTACACTGCATTCGTGTCAACATTCAGGCGCATCTTCGACGAGCCAGGCCGGGTAACTTCAGCTTCGTCTGAGATTCTCCGTTTACGCCAGGGATCACGTACTGTAGGACAATATCTTATACAGTTCCAGATCCTGGCATCCGAACTGGCATGGAACGACGAGGCCCTGTATGCTGCATTCTGGCATGGTTTATCCGAGCGTATTAAAGATGAGTTAGCTACCAGAGACTTACCCTCCAAGTTAGATGAGCTAATCTCACTTTGTACGAAAGTTGACTTACGTTTCAGAGAGAGAGCAACTGAGCGTGGAAGATCATCTGCTCCAAAATCTTCTGCTCCTCCTCCTCGCCAACTGTCACCAACTAAAGATGAACCCATGCAAATTGGCCGTTCCCGTTTAACTCCTGCTGAGCGCCGAAGACGTCTCTCCGAGTTTCTCTGTCTGTATTGTGCAGCTCCGTCTCACACCATTAATGCCTGTCCCAAACGTCCGGGAAACTCCAAATCCTAGCTCGCCAAGGAGAGGGCCGGCTAGGAGTAATGATCTCCTCTCCATCTTCTCAAGATTGTAACCTCCCAGTCTCGCTTCAAGTTGCTCAACGTTATCAGAACGTCATTGCCCTCCTGGATTCCGGAGCAGCTGGGAACTTTATTACCGAAGCCTATGTTAAACGGTGGTCCCTACCCACCGAGAGACTTCCTTCGTCCTTTTCCTTAACTGCTGTGGATGGCAGTAAAATTTTTGATACAGTTATTTCTCTAAGGACTCTACCAGTTCGTCTGAGAGTGGGAGTTCTTCATTCCGAACTTATTTCACTTTTAGTGATTCCAAGAGCCACACATCCTGTGGTCCTGGGCCTTCCATGGCTCCGTCTTCACAATCCTACAATTGATTGGACGACTACGCAAATCCTGGCATGGGGTTCCTCCTGTACTAAGACATGTTTGTTTAAAGTGTTGCCTGTCTGTTCTTCCTCCCCCAGGTCGTCTGATGTTCCACCTCCTCCATATCAAGATTTCACGGATGTGTTCAGTAAAGCTTCTGCTGATATCCTTCCTCCTCATAGAGAATGGGACTGCCCGATTGATCTCGTTCCAGGGAAGGTTCCACCTCGAGGCCGAACTTATCCGTTGTCTCTCCCCGAGACGCATTCTATGGAGGAATACATTAAAGAGAACCTAGCAAAGGGGTTCATTCGACCTTCTTCTTCTCCAGCCGGCGCAGGCTTCTTTTTTGTAAAGAAGAAAGATGGTGGTCTGCGGCCGTGCATCGACTACAGAGGTTTGAACGACATTACCATCAAGAACCGCTATCCTTTACCCCTGATTACTGAGCTCTTTGACAGAGTTAGCGGAGCTACCATCTTTACAAAGCTGGACCTGAGAGGTGCATACAATCTCATCCGGATCCGTGAGGGTGACGAGTGGAAGACCGCATTTAACACCCGTGACGGACATTATGAGTACCTCGTCATGCCCTTCGGATTGAGCAATGCTCCAGCTGTCTTCCAGCATTTCGTCAATGAGATCTTCAGAGACATTCTATACCGTCATGTCGTGGTCTATCTAGATGATATCCTCATTTTTGCCAACGATTTAGAGGAACATCGTTTCTGGGTAAAGGAGGTTCTGTCCCGTCTCCGTGTCAATCATCTCTACTGCAAATTAGAGAAATGCGTCTTTGAAGTCAAGTCCATTCCGTTTCTAGGGTACATTGTGTCCGGTTCCGGACTAGAGATGGATCCTGAGAAACTACAAGCAATCCAGAATTGGCCGGTACCCTTAACCCTCAAAGGGGTCCAGAGGTTCTTAGGGTTCGCCAATTATTACCGAAAGTTTATACGAGACTTTTCCACCATTGTGGCGCCTATTACTGCTTTCACCAAGAAGGGTGCTAACCCGTCCAAGTGGTCTGAAGAAGCCATGCAAGCTTTTCATCTTTTAAAACAGAGGTTCATCTCTGCACCTGTCCTGAAACAGCCTGACATCGACTCTCCTTTCATCTTAGAGGTGGATGCCTCCTCCGTTGGAGTAGGAGCGGTGTTATCTCAGAGGGCTAAAGATGGTCATTTACATCCTTGCAGTTTCTTCTCACGGAAGTTCTCCCCAGCGGAGCGCAACTATGCCATTGGCGACCAGGAGTTGCTAGCCATCAAGCTCGCTCTAGAGGAGTGGAGATATCTGTTGGAGGGAGCTTCTCATTCAATCACCATCCTTACAGACCACAAGAACCTTCTATATCTAAAAGGCGCACAATGTCTCAACCCTCGTCAGGCCAGATGGGCACTTTTCTTTTCCAGGTTCGACTTTAAACTCCAGTTCTGTCCGGGCTCTCAGAATCGCAAGGCCGATGCCCTTTCCCGCTCATGGGAGCAAGAAAATGAGTCAGAGTCTTCAGACAAGCATCCTATTATAAATCCGTTGGCATTCTCCACGGTAGGGATGGACTCTACGCCCCCATCAGGGAAAAGTTTTGTGAAGCCGACACTAAGGAAGAAGCTCATGCATTGGGCCCATGCTTCCCGTTTTGCCGGACATACAGGTATCCAAAAAACCCTGGAGTTTATCTCTAGGTCCTATTGGTGGCCAACTCTGAAAAAGGACGTTTTGGAGTTTATTGCATCTTGCCCAAAGTGTGCTCAACATAAAGTATCCCGCCAGTCGCCTGCTGGGCAACTGGTTCCACTATCTGTTCCCCGTCGACCATGGACCCATTTGTCGATGGATTTTATTACAGATTTGCCCATGTGCAACAAGTTCAATACCATCTGGGTGGTAGTTGACCGGTTCACCAAGATGGCACACTTCATTCCTCTCACCGGTCTTCCGTCAGCTTCCAAGTTGGCTCAAGTATTCATACAAGAGATCTTCCGACTCCACGGTCTTCCAGAAGAAATTATCTCAGATCGAGGAGTTCAATTCACAGCCAAATTCTGGCGAAGTTTATGTCAAGTCCTCCAAGTCAAGTTAAAGTTTTCCACGGCTTACCATCCTCAGACCAATGGTCAAACTGAGAGGGTGAATCAGGACTTGGAGGCCTTCCTCCGCATCTATGTGTCCTCCTCTCAAGATGACTGGGTTCAATTACTTCCCTGGGCCGAGTTCTGTCATAACAACCAGTATCATTCTTCATCTTCTTCAACACCATTCTTCACCAACTTTGGATTCCACCCTAAAGTCCCTGAGTTCCAACCGCTTCCAGCAACTTCTGTTCCCGCAGTGGATATCACCTTGCATCAGTTTGCCAATATCTGGAAGAGCGTACGATCAGCTCTGCTCAAGGCATCGTTCAGGTACAAGAAGTTTGCGGATAAGAAGCGTCGAGCAGTTCCTGCTCTCAAGGTGGGTGATCGGGTATGGTTATCCACGAAGAATTTGAGGTTAAGAGTTCCCAGTATGAAGTTTGCACCTCGCTACATCGGTCCTTTTAAAATTGATCAAGTCATCAATCCTGTTGCTTACAGACTCCAGTTACCTCCCTTCTTAAAAATACCCAGGACATTCCATGTTTCCCTGTTGAAACCGCTAATCTTGAATCGGTTTCATTCCTCACTTCCACCAACTCCGAAAGTCCAAACTCAACGAGGCGTTGAGTATGAAGTGGCCAATATTCTGGACTCACGTCACCGTTACGGTCAACTTCAGTATCTCATTGACTGGAAGGGCTATGGTCCTGAAGAACGCTCTTGGACCAATGCCTCTGACGTCCATGCTCCTGCCTTGGTCCGAAATTTCCACGCAAAGTTTCCTTTAAAGCCTAAGAAGTGTCCTGGGGCCACTCCTAAAGGGGGGGGTGCTGTCACGATCCGGGTATCTGGACGCCATTACTTACCCTTCAGATGCCTCCTAAGGCGGGCTCAGTGTTCCAGGACCGGATTCCGCTGTTCCTGAGTTTCCACATGCAGAGTGTCAGAGTGGTGTTTTCATCAGCCGCGGCCTCCGCTGTGCCCGCGTGGTTAAATGTGCATCTATCAGCCTGGCGTCTCCTGTCTCCGGTGGCCGGCGCCGCCATTACTGTTTCCCAGACCACATGGATTACAAACCAAACTTCCCTCCAAGTGTCTGCATGGGCGCAGCCATCTTGGATTCTGTCATCTGATCATTTCCACCAATCTGCTGTCTGTATTGTTGATTTGCATAATTGCCTAGCCAACCCCTTCCTTGCTGCAGGTATAAGTAAGCTGTACCTGAGCAAGGAAGACGTCAGTGCTTTGGTTGTCAAACCTAGTTCCTGTTTGTCTCTCTCCTGTGATTGTCTTCCAGGTTCCAGCTCCTGTCTCAAGACTTCCACCATAGAGACCCGCACCAGCATTCCACCTGCGGTTTAGCCTGACTCTCCAATCCATTGTGGATTCATCTGTTTCCAGCTACAACATTACCTGCTTCCAGCTCAGCTTCCAGCAGAGTACAGCTTCCCTTAAAGGGCCGGTGTCCTTTCTACACTTTACCACTCTCCACCGGTATTATTATTTCTCCGCTCTCAAGTTCTACATTTCAGTTCATATTTCATCGCTCCCAAGTTCATTTATTATTTAACTGGTTCCAGCCAGTATCCACTCCGTGCTAACAACAGTCTGGTTCCAGCCAGTATCCACAGCAGCTGTTTTACCTTCAGCAACCCAGCTTTTCCTGGAACACCAGCTGGCACAATCCTGGGTTATCTCCATTGCTACAGTCGGGCCTGGTAAGGACTTTCCATCTAGAAGATCATAAGAACTATCTCACACTACCAGTGCCCTGTGGCTCCTGCCATCCTGTAGTACTCAGGAACTGTATTTATTCTTTGCTGACTTTTACGTTTTCTTTTACTGCTGCTGTGTTGCGGAGTTGTCATAATAAACATCATTGACTTTTATCCAAGTTGTCGTGGTCACGCCTTCGGGCAGTTATTATTCATGTTACTTACATGTCCAGGGGTCTGATACAACCTCCCAGGTTCCGGTACATCTCAGCCCCTACAACTGAGGCTGCCTCCCGTCAGCTCAGGCCCTCAGTTGTGACAGTAAGCACTGACCTAATGAATCCAGCCGGAGACCAGGATCAAGCGGCCAGGCCGATGCAAGAACTGGCAGCCCGACTAGAACATCAGGAGGCTGCACAGGGCCACATCATCCGCTGTCTCCAGGATCTCTCTACTCGGCTGGATGGGATTCAGACAACTCTCCGTGGATCAGGCGCGTCTGGTGCGTCAACCACAGTGACTCCAGCTATAACCCCACCCACCTTACCCATTTCTGCTCCACGTCTTCATCTTCCAACGCCAGCAAAATTTGACGGATCTCCAAGATTCTGCAGGGGATTTCTCAACCAGTGTGAGATTCAGTTTGAGCTACAACCTGGCAATTTTCCCAGTGACCGTACAAAAATTGCCTACATTATTTCTCTTCTCAGTGGCTCAGCCCTTGATTGGGCATCACCGTTATGGAAGAGGTCCGACACCCTGCTATCTTCTTACACTGCATTCGTGTCAACATTCAGGCGCATCTTCGACGAGCCAGGCCGGGTAACTTCAGCTTCGTCTGAGATTCTCCGTTTACGCCAGGGATCACGTACTGTAGGACAATATCTTATACAGTTCCAGATCCTGGCATCCGAACTGGCATGGAACGACGAGGCCCTGTATGCTGCATTCTGGCATGGTTTATCCGAGCGTATTAAAGATGAGTTAGCTACCAGAGACTTACCCTCCAAGTTAGATGAGCTAATCTCACTTTGTACGAAAGTTGACTTACGTTTCAGAGAGAGAGCAACTGAGCGTGGAAGATCATCTGCTCCAAAATCTTCTGCTCCTCCTCCTCGCCAACTGTCACCAACTAAAGATGAACCCATGCAAATTGGCCGTTCCCGTTTAACTCCTGCTGAGCGCCGAAGACGTCTCTCCGAGTTTCTCTGTCTGTATTGTGCAGCTCCGTCTCACACCATTAATGCCTGTCCCAAACGTCCGGGAAACTCCAAATCCTAGCTCGCCAAGGAGAGGGCCGGCTAGGAGTAATGATCTCCTCTCCATCTTCTCAAGATTGTAACCTCCCAGTCTCGCTTCAAGTTGCTCAACGTTATCAGAACGTCATTGCCCTCCTGGATTCCGGAGCAGCTGGGAACTTTATTACCGAAGCCTATGTTAAACGGTGGTCCCTACCCACCGAGAGACTTCCTTCGTCCTTTTCCTTAACTGCTGTGGATGGCAGTAAAATTTTTGATACAGTTATTTCTCTAAGGACTCTACCAGTTCGTCTGAGAGTGGGAGTTCTTCATTCCGAACTTATTTCACTTTTAGTGATTCCAAGAGCCACACATCCTGTGGTCCTGGGCCTTCCATGGCTCCGTCTTCACAATCCTACAATTGATTGGACGACTACGCAAATCCTGGCATGGGGTTCCTCCTGTACTAAGACATGTTTGTTTAAAGTGTTGCCTGTCTGTTCTTCCTCCCCCAGGTCGTCTGATGTTCCACCTCCTCCATATCAAGATTTCACGGATGTGTTCAGTAAAGCTTCTGCTGATATCCTTCCTCCTCATAGAGAATGGGACTGCCCGATTGATCTCGTTCCAGGGAAGGTTCCACCTCGAGGCCGAACTTATCCGTTGTCTCTCCCCGAGACGCATTCTATGGAGGAATACATTAAAGAGAACCTAGCAAAGGGGTTCATTCGACCTTCTTCTTCTCCAGCCGGCGCAGGCTTCTTTTTTGTAAAGAAGAAAGATGGTGGTCTGCGGCCGTGCATCGACTACAGAGGTTTGAACGACATTACCATCAAGAACCGCTATCCTTTACCCCTGATTACTGAGCTCTTTGACAGAGTTAGCGGAGCTACCATCTTTACAAAGCTGGACCTGAGAGGTGCATACAATCTCATCCGGATCCGTGAGGGTGACGAGTGGAAGACCGCATTTAACACCCGTGACGGACATTATGAGTACCTCGTCATGCCCTTCGGATTGAGCAATGCTCCAGCTGTCTTCCAGCATTTCGTCAATGAGATCTTCAGAGACATTCTATACCGTCATGTCGTGGTCTATCTAGATGATATCCTCATTTTTGCCAACGATTTAGAGGAACATCGTTTCTGGGTAAAGGAGGTTCTGTCCCGTCTCCGTGTCAATCATCTCTACTGCAAATTAGAGAAATGCGTCTTTGAAGTCAAGTCCATTCCGTTTCTAGGGTACATTGTGTCCGGTTCCGGACTAGAGATGGATCCTGAGAAACTACAAGCAATCCAGAATTGGCCGGTACCCTTAACCCTCAAAGGGGTCCAGAGGTTCTTAGGGTTCGCCAATTATTACCGAAAGTTTATACGAGACTTTTCCACCATTGTGGCGCCTATTACTGCTTTCACCAAGAAGGGTGCTAACCCGTCCAAGTGGTCTGAAGAAGCCATGCAAGCTTTTCATCTTTTAAAACAGAGGTTCATCTCTGCACCTGTCCTGAAACAGCCTGACATCGACTCTCCTTTCATCTTAGAGGTGGATGCCTCCTCCGTTGGAGTAGGAGCGGTGTTATCTCAGAGGGCTAAAGATGGTCATTTACATCCTTGCAGTTTCTTCTCACGGAAGTTCTCCCCAGCGGAGCGCAACTATGCCATTGGCGACCAGGAGTTGCTAGCCATCAAGCTCGCTCTAGAGGAGTGGAGATATCTGTTGGAGGGAGCTTCTCATTCAATCACCATCCTTACAGACCACAAGAACCTTCTATATCTAAAAGGCGCACAATGTCTCAACCCTCGTCAGGCCAGATGGGCACTTTTCTTTTCCAGGTTCGACTTTAAACTCCAGTTCTGTCCGGGCTCTCAGAATCGCAAGGCCGATGCCCTTTCCCGCTCATGGGAGCAAGAAAATGAGTCAGAGTCTTCAGACAAGCATCCTATTATAAATCCGTTGGCATTCTCCACGGTAGGGATGGACTCTACGCCCCCATCAGGGAAAAGTTTTGTGAAGCCGACACTAAGGAAGAAGCTCATGCATTGGGCCCATGCTTCCCGTTTTGCCGGACATACAGGTATCCAAAAAACCCTGGAGTTTATCTCTAGGTCCTATTGGTGGCCAACTCTGAAAAAGGACGTTTTGGAGTTTATTGCATCTTGCCCAAAGTGTGCTCAACATAAAGTATCCCGCCAGTCGCCTGCTGGGCAACTGGTTCCACTATCTGTTCCCCGTCGACCATGGACCCATTTGTCGATGGATTTTATTACAGATTTGCCCATGTGCAACAAGTTCAATACCATCTGGGTGGTAGTTGACCGGTTCACCAAGATGGCACACTTCATTCCTCTCACCGGTCTTCCGTCAGCTTCCAAGTTGGCTCAAGTATTCATACAAGAGATCTTCCGACTCCACGGTCTTCCAGAAGAAATTATCTCAGATCGAGGAGTTCAATTCACAGCCAAATTCTGGCGAAGTTTATGTCAAGTCCTCCAAGTCAAGTTAAAGTTTTCCACGGCTTACCATCCTCAGACCAATGGTCAAACTGAGAGGGTGAATCAGGACTTGGAGGCCTTCCTCCGCATCTATGTGTCCTCCTCTCAAGATGACTGGGTTCAATTACTTCCCTGGGCCGAGTTCTGTCATAACAACCAGTATCATTCTTCATCTTCTTCAACACCATTCTTCACCAACTTTGGATTCCACCCTAAAGTCCCTGAGTTCCAACCGCTTCCAGCAACTTCTGTTCCCGCAGTGGATATCACCTTGCATCAGTTTGCCAATATCTGGAAGAGCGTACGATCAGCTCTGCTCAAGGCATCGTTCAGGTACAAGAAGTTTGCGGATAAGAAGCGTCGAGCAGTTCCTGCTCTCAAGGTGGGTGATCGGGTATGGTTATCCACGAAGAATTTGAGGTTAAGAGTTCCCAGTATGAAGTTTGCACCTCGCTACATCGGTCCTTTTAAAATTGATCAAGTCATCAATCCTGTTGCTTACAGACTCCAGTTACCTCCCTTCTTAAAAATACCCAGGACATTCCATGTTTCCCTGTTGAAACCGCTAATCTTGAATCGGTTTCATTCCTCACTTCCACCAACTCCGAAAGTCCAAACTCAACGAGGCGTTGAGTATGAAGTGGCCAATATTCTGGACTCACGTCACCGTTACGGTCAACTTCAGTATCTCATTGACTGGAAGGGCTATGGTCCTGAAGAACGCTCTTGGACCAATGCCTCTGACGTCCATGCTCCTGCCTTGGTCCGAAATTTCCACGCAAAGTTTCCTTTAAAGCCTAAGAAGTGTCCTGGGGCCACTCCTAAAGGGGGGGGTGCTGTCACGATCCGGGTATCTGGACGCCATTACTTACCCTTCAGATGCCTCCTAAGGCGGGCTCAGTGTTCCAGGACCGGATTCCGCTGTTCCTGAGTTTCCACATGCAGAGTGTCAGAGTGGTGTTTTCATCAGCCGCGGCCTCCGCTGTGCCCGCGTGGTTAAACGTGCATCTATCAGCCTGGCGTCTCCTGTCTCCGGTGGCCGGCGCCGCCATTACTGTTTCCCAGACCACATGGATTACAAACCAAACTTCCCTCCAAGTGTCTGCATGGGCGCAGCCATCTTGGATTCTGTCATCTGATCATTTCCACCAATCTGCTGTCTGTATTGTTGATTTGCATAATTGCCTAGCCAACCCCTTCCTTGCTGCAGGTATAAGTAAGCTGTACCTGAGCAAGGAAGACGTCAGTGCTTTGGTTGTCAAACCTAGTTCCTGTTTGTCTCTCTCCTGTGATTGTCTTCCAGGTTCCAGCTCCTGTCTCAAGACTTCCACCATAGAGACCCGCACCAGCATTCCACCTGCGGTGTAGCCTGACTCTCCAATCCATTGTGGATTCATCTGTTTCCAGCTACAACATTACCTGCTTCCAGCTCAGCTTCCAGCAGAGTACAGCTTCCCTTAAAGGGCCGGTGTCCTTTCTACACTTTACCACTCTCCACCGGTATTATTATTTCTCCGCTCTCAAGTTCTACATTTCAGTTCATATTTCATCGCTCCCAAGTTCATTTATTATTTAACTGGTTCCAGCCAGTATCCACTCCGTGCTAACAACAGTCTGGTTCCAGCCAGTATCCACAGCAGCTGTTTTACCTTCAGCAACCCAGCTTTTCCTGGAACACCAGCTGGCACAATCCTGGGTTATCTCCATTGCTACAGTCGGGCCTGGTAAGGACTTTCCATCTAGAAGATCATAAGAACTATCTCACACTACCAGTGCCCTGTGGCTCCTGCCATCCTGTAGTACTCAGGAACTGTATTTATTCTTTGCTGACTTTTACGTTTTCTTTTACTGCTGCTGTGTTGCGGAGTTGTCATAATAAACATCATTGACTTTTATCCAAGTTGTCGTGGTCACGCCTTCGGGCAGTTATTATTCATGTTACTTACATATCCAGGGGTCTGATACAACCTCCCAGGTTCCGGTACATCTCAGCCCCTACAACTGAGGCTGCCTCCCGTCAGCTCAGGCCCTCAGTTGTGACAATACAGTAACACCGGGGAACGTGTCTGGGTGATGACTGGAGAGTAGACTGCCGGGAATGAGACATTATACAGTACCACCAGGGGATGTGTCCGGGTGATGACTGGAGAGGTGACTGCTGGGAATGGGGCATTATACAGTAACACAGGGGGATGTGTCTGGGTGATGACTGGAGAGGTGACTGCTGGGAATGGAGCATTATACAGTAACACCAGGGGATGTGTCTGTGTGATGACTGGAGAGGTGACTGCTGGGAAGGGGACATTATACAGTAACACCAGGGGATGTGTACGGGTGATGACTGTGGAAGTAAATGCTGGGAATAAGACATTATACAGTAACACCGGGGGATGTGTCTGGGTGATGACTGGAGAGGTGACTGCTGGGAATGGGACATTGTACAGTAACGCCAGGGGACGTGTCTGGGTGATGACTGGAGAGGTGACTGCTGGGAATGGGACATTATACAGTAACACCGGGGGATGTGTCTGGGTGATGATTGGAGAGGTGACTTCTGGGAATGGGACATTATATAGTAACACCGGGGGAGGTGTCTGGGTGATGACTGGAGAGGTGCCTGCTGGGAATGGGGCATTATACAGTAACACCGGGGGATGTGTCTGGGTGATGACTGGGGAGTTAACTGCCGTGAATGGGTAATTATACAGTAACACCGGGGAACGTGTCTGGGTGATGACTGGAGAGTAGACTGCCGGGAATGAGACATTATACAGTAACACCAGGGGATGTGTCCGGGTGATGACTGAAGAGGTGACTGCTGGGAATGGGGCATTATACAGTAACACCGGGGGATGTGTCTGGGTGATGACTGGAGAGGTGACTGCTGGGAATGGGACATTATACAGTAACACCAGGAGACGTGTCTGGGTGATGACTGGAGAGGTGACTGCTGGGAATGGAACATTATACAGTAACACCAGGGGATGTGTCTGGGTGATGACTGGAGAGGTGACTGCTGTGAATGGGGCATTATACAGTAACACCAGGGGATGTGTCTGGGTGATGACTGGAGAGGTGACTGCTGGGAAAGGGACATTATACAGAAACACCAGGGGATGTGTCCGGGTGATGACTGGAGAGGTGACTGCTGGGAATGGGGCATTATACAGTAACACCGGGGGATGTGTCTGGGTGATGACTGGAGAGGTGACTGCTGGGAATGGGGAATGGGGCATTATACAGTAACACCAGGGGATGTGTCTGGGTGATGACTGGAGAGGTGACTGCTGGGAATGGGACATTATACAGTAACACCAGGAGACGTGTCTGGGTGATGACTGGAGAGGTGACTGCTGGGAAAGGGACATTATACAGAAACACCAGGGGATGTGTCCGGGTGATGACTGTGGAAGTGACTGCTGGGAATTGGGCATTATACAGTAACACCACGTGATGTGTCTGGGTGATGACTGGAGAGGTAACTGCTGGGAAAGGGACATTATACAGAAACACCAGGGGATGTGTCCGGGTGTTGACTGTGGAAGTAAATGCTGGTAATAGGGCATTATACAGTAACACCGGGGGATGTGTCTGGGTGATGACTGGAGAGGTGACTGCTGGGAATGGGACATTGTACAGTAACACCAGGGGACGTGTCTGGGTGATGACTGGAGAGGTGACTGCTGGGAATGGGACATTATACAGTAACACCGGGGTACGTGTCTGGGTGATGATTGGAGAGGTGACTGCTGGGAATGGGACATTATACAGTAACACCGGGAGAGGTGTCTGGGTGATGACTGGAGAGGTGACTGCTGGGAATGGGGCATTATACAGTAACACCGGGGGACGTGTCTGGGTGATGACTGGAGAGTAGACTGCCGGGAATGAGACATTATACAGTAACACCAGGGGATGTGTCCGGGTGATGACTGGAGAGGTGACTGCTGGGAAAGGGACATTATACAGAAACACCAGGGGATGTGTCCAGGTGATGACTGTGGAAGTAAATGCTGGGAATAGGGCATTATACAGTAACACCGGGGGATGTGTCTGGGTGATGACTGGAGAGGTGACTGCTGGGAATGGGACATTGTACAGTAACACCAGGGGACGTGTCTGGGTGATGACTGGAGAGGTGACTGCTGGGAATGGGACATTATACAGTAACACCGGGGATGTGTCTGGTTGATGACTGGATAGATGACTGCTGGGAAAGGGACATTATACAGAAACACCAGGGGATGTGTCCTGGTGATGACTGTGGAAGTGACTGCTGGGAATAGGGCATTATACAGTAACACCAGGGGATCTGTCTGGGTGATAACTGGAGAGGTGACTGCTGGGAATGGGACATTGTACAGTAACACCAGGGGACGTGTCTGGGTGATGACTGGAGAGGTGACTGCTGGGAATGGGACATTATACAGTAACACCGGGAGAGGTGTCTGGGTGATGACTGGAGAGGTGACTGCTGGGAATGGGGCATTATACAGTAACACCGGGGGACGTGTCTGGGTGATGACTGGAGAGTAGACTGCCGGGAATGAGACATTATACAGTAACACCAGGGGATGTGTCCGGGTGATGACTGGAGAGGTGACTGCTGGGAAAGGGACATTATACAGAAACACCAGGGGATGTGTCCAGGTGATGACTGTGGAAGTAAATGCTGGGAATAGGGCATTATACAGTAACACCGGGGGATGTGTCTGGGTGATGACTGGAGAGGTGACTGCTGGGAATGGGACATTGTACAGTAACACCAGGGGACGTGTCTGGGTGATGAGTGGAGAGGTGACTGCTGGGAATGGGACATTATACAGTAACACCGGGGGATGTGTCTGGTTGATGACTGGATAGATGACTGCTGGGAAAGGGACATTATACAGAAACACCAGGGGATGTGTCCTGGTGATGACTGTGGAAGTGACTGCTGGGAATAGGGCATTATACAGTAACACCAAGGGATGTGTCCGGGTGATGACTGTGGAAGTAAATGCTGGGAATAAGGCATTATACAGTAACACCGGGGGACGTGTCTGGGTGATGACTGGAGAGGTGACTGCTGGGAATGGGACATTATACAGTAACACCGGGGGATGTGTCTGGGTGATGACTGGAGAGGTGACTGCTGGGAATGGGACATTATACAGTAACACAGAGGGACGTGTCTGGGTGATGATTGGAGAGGTGACTGCTGGGAATGGGACATTATATAGTAACACCGGGGGAGGTGTATGGGTGATGACTGGAGAGGTGACTGCTGGGAATGGGGCATTATACAGTAACACCGGGGGATGTGTCTGGGTGATGACTGGAGAGTAGACTGCCGGGAATGAGACATTATACAGTAACACCAGGGGATGTGTCCGGGTGATGACTGGAGAGGTGACTGCTGGGAATGGGGCATTATACAGTAACACCTGGGGGATGTGTCTGGGTGATGACTGGAGAGGTGACTGCTGTGAATGGGACATTATACAGTAACACCAGGAGACGTGTCTGGGTGATGACTGGAGAGGTGACTGCTGGGAATGGGACATTATACAGT
Organism: Pseudophryne corroboree; assembly: GCF_028390025.1. Taxonomy (NCBI): domain Eukaryota; kingdom Metazoa; phylum Chordata; class Amphibia; order Anura; family Myobatrachidae; genus Pseudophryne; species Pseudophryne corroboree. Next base: position 293,454 of record NW_026967510.1, on the reverse strand, counting down.
AACACCAGGGGATGTGTCTGGGTGATGACTGGAGAGGTGACTGCTGTGAATGAGGCATTATACAGTAACACCAGGGGATGTGTCTGGGTGATGACTGGAGAGGTGACTGCTGGGAAAGGGACATTATACAGAAACACCAGGGGATGTGTCCGGGTGATGACTGGAGAGGTGACTGCTGGGAATGGGGCATTATACAGTAACACCGGGGGATGTGTCTGGGTGATGACTGGAGAGGTGACTGCTGGGAATGGGGAATGGGACATTATACAGTAACACCAGGGGATGTGGCTGGGTGATGACTGGAGAGGTGACTGCTGTGAATGGACATTATACAGTAACACCAGGAGACGTGTCTGGGTGATGACTGGAGAGGTGACTGCTGGGAATGGGACATTATACAGTAACACCGGGGGATGTGTCTGGGTGATGACTGGAGAGGTGACTGCTGGGAAAGGGACATTATACAGAAACACCAGGGGATGTGTCCGGGTGATTACTGTGGAAGTGACTGCTGGGAATAGGGAATTATACAGTAACACCAGGGGATGTGTCTGGGTGATGACTGGAGAGGTGACTGCTGGGAAAGGGACATTATACAGAAACACCAGGGGATGTGTCCGGGTGATGACTGGAAGTAAATGCTGGGAATAGGGCATTATACAGTAACACCGGGGGATGTGTCTGGGTGATGACTGGAGAGTAGACTGCCGGGAATGAGACATTATACAGTAACACCAGGGGATGTGTCCGGGTGATGACTGGAGAGGTGACTGCTGGGAATGGGGCATTATACAGTAACACCGGGGGATGTGTCTGGGTGATGACTGGAGAGGTGACTGCTGGGAATGGGACATTATACAGTAACACAGAGGGACGTGTCTGGGTGATGATTGGAGAGGTGACTGCTGGGAATGGGACATTATACAGTAACACCGGGAGAGGTGTCTGGGTGATGACTGGAGAGGTGACTGCTGGGAATGGGGCATTATATAGTAACACCGGGGGATGTGTCTGGGTGATGACTGGGGAGTTAACTGCCGTGAATGGGTCATTATACAGTAACACCGGGGAACGTGTCTGGGTGATGACTGGAGAGTAGACTGCCGGGAATGAGACATTATACAGTAACACCAGGGGATGTGTCCGGGTGATGACTGCAGAGGTGACTGCTGGGAATGGGACATTATACAGTAACACGGGGGATGTGTCTGGGTGATGACTGGAGAGGTGAGTGCTGGGAATGGGGCATTATACAGTAACACCAGGGGACGTGTCTGGGTGATGACTGGAGAGGTGACTGCTGGGAAGGGGACATTATACAGTAACACCAGGGGATGTGTCTGGGTGATGAGTGGAGAGGTGACTGCTGGGAAGGGGACATTATACAGTAACACCAGGGGATGTGTCTGGGTGATGACTGGAGAGGTGACTGCTGGGAATGGGACATTATACAGTAACACCAGGGGACGTGTCTGAGTGATGACTGGAGAGGTGACTGCTAGGAATGGGACATTATACAGTAACACCAGGGTATGTGTCTGGGTGATGACTGGAGAGGTGACTGCTGGGAATGGGGCATTATACAGTAACACCAGGGTATGTGTCTGGGTGATGACTAGAGAGGTGACTGCTGGGAATGGGGCATTATACAGTAACACCAGGGGACGTGTCTGGGTGATGACTGGAGAGGTGACTGCTGGGAATGGGACATTATACAGTTACACCAGGGGATGTGTCTGGGTGATGACTGTATCACTGTTTGTGTCAGGTTCCTATATAATGTGTCAAGATGTCACTGTCTATGTCTCCATGCAGAAGGGGGAGTATATAGAGGAACACAGGGGTCTGTACAAGGACGTGATGATGGAGAATCACCGACCCCTCACATCACTGGGTAAGAGGAGACTGTCATGTATTGTACAGGGGAGAGCAGGTATGGGGACCCCCTATATACACACATCACCTGATAATCACATATATACACTGTACTCAGTCACTGTGTGTCTCCTACAGATGGGCCCAGTAACAGAGATACCCCAGAGAGATGTCCCCGTCCTCTGTATTCCGAGGATTGTACAGAGGAGAATCACAGGATTCCACAGGAGGATCAGGTAGGTGGAATTTTGGGTCTCCCCAATATACCAAAGTGACTGTCACTATATGATCTGTAGAGGAGCTGTGTGTATTATACACTGATATTATACTGTTTCACCTCAGTTTAATCTAACACTATGCAAATGCCATTTTATTTGTTTTTTGGGTTATTTAGGAAGAACGTCTGTCTGATATAAAGTCAGAAGATGTAGAGGGAGAAGAAGAGACGTATGTGGCTGATATAAAGGCAGAAGATACAGAGGGAGAAGAAGAGACGTATTTGACTGATATAAAGGCAGAAGATATAGAGGAAGAAGAAGAGACGTATGTGACTGATATAAAGGCAGAAGATACAGAAGGAGAAGAAGAGACGTATGTGACTGATATAAAGGCAGAAGATACAGAGGGAGAAGAAGAGACGTATGTGACTGATATGAAGGCAGAAGATATAGAGGGAGAAGAAGAGACGTATGTGACTGATATAAAGGCAGAAGATACAGAGGGAGAAGAAGAGACGTATGTGACTGATATAAAGGTAGAAGATATAGAGGGAGAAGAAGAGACGTATGTGGCTGATATAAAGGCAGAAGATACAGAGGGAGAAGAAGAAACGTATGTGACTGGTATGAAGGCAGAAGATATAGAGGGAGAAGAAGAGACGTATGTGACTGATCTAAAGGCAGAAGATATAGAGGGAGAAGAAGAGACGTATGTGACTGATATGAAGGGAGAAGAAGAGACGTATGTGACTGATATAAAGGCAGAAGGTACAGAGGTAGAAGTAGAGACGTATGTGACTGATATAAAGGAAGAAGATATAGGCGGAGAAGAAGAGATGTATGTGACTGATATGAAGGCAGAAGATATAGAGGGAGAAGAAGAGACGTATGTGACTGATATAAAGGCAGAAGATACAGAGGGAGAAGAAGAGACGTATGTGACTGATATAAAGGCAGAAGATACAGAGGGAAAAGAAGAGACGTATATGACTGATATGAAGACAGAAGATATAGAGGGAGAAGAAGAGACGTATGTGAGGGGTGATCAGCAGTGTAAGGAGGAGGAGATCCCTACAGATATCAGCACAGGTGAGTAATAAACACTTATTACAGAAGTCACATTCTCATTGCTCAGTCACTACAGCAATCTCTTATCCTACACCTTCCTCCGCCATCAGCCCTGTTCTCAGTTGGGTGTTTATAACACAAGGCTATCCATGGCAAACATCACATGTAGAGAGATATTACACACAACAGTATTACAAATAACAAGCAGAAGTTTATTATTAGTGATTATATATAAATGTGTATATATGTATGTATGTATGTATATAATATAATTAGTATTGTTTTTTGTGGAGTTCCTAATTTATATGCATTTTGTTAGATGATGCAGGTATGAAATATTTCCTGCTATACAGTAGACCTGAGATCACCAAATACAATTCGTATAAGATTGAGAAATAAAATGAAATTTGAATCTAGAACTTCAAGTAAAACAGATTAAAAGCTTATCACAAGTACACATCTGTATAATCATAAGACAAGCGTTTTGCACTTGTTGTCACCCTTGCATGGGCGTGCTTGTTCTTATTCACTCCAATTCACTCTAAATCCAAATTGCGTGTCTTCCAACGCGTTTCGTCAATAGTGACTTCTTCAGGGGTGTTTTCTGTTAAAGGCTTTATTCTCAAATATCAGTTGTGTAGACTTGACATAATTGTGTAACCTTCAGACAGTAATTGTGGACTTGTTCATGATGAACACATTCCTAATTACTTGTGAATAATAGTTCCTGCTCTGTGCAGTTCTGAGGTTATGACTTTAGGGAATGTAATGGCCAGATCCAATATTGCTCAATCTAAGGTCTCCCAGTAGCCTTACTACATACATAAATGTGTCTTGCACTCACTATTTTAACTGACAATAATAAACAGTGGAGTTTTAGTTCATGTATTGCTCAGTGCATTTAAGCCTGCAGCCCCTGACAAGTGACCCCACTATACTGCAGGTCCTACTCTATGGCTCAAAATAATTACCATAAAAACAGCTATCGCATTAGTGTTAACCTTTATGTATGCTCTCAGCGGCAAAACAGTGGCCAAAAGGCTTGGATTGGTTTTCAGAGCACCAGTCTGATGTGCCACATCTCACGTGGCCCTCCAATTCACCAGATCTGGGACTGTGGGACTGTTTGGCTGGGTCCGGCATTGTACTGTTGGAGCAGTTCCTGATGGGTTTGTAACGATTGGTGGTTGCTAGGCGCCCTAAATGCCTGTGGTCCCGATTTGTCATGATCTGCTTTCGCCCACTGTTCCGCCGCTGAGATTCTTGGGGGTATATGCAATTGCTGTCAAATTCCGAAATTGGCGAAAAACTGGACTTTTTTGCCAAAAAAAAATAATTAGTCAATGCAATTCAGTACTTTCCGTCAAAAAAACGGACTTTCAAAATTCAACTTTTTGAAATTCGACTTTTGACAAATTCGACTTTTTTGCATTGATACAAATGCTGCAATTCGACCAAAGTATATTCAATTGAAGTTTGCAAATTCGACAACAGTGCTTTTAGACAGTAAATTCGTCATTTTCAATCCGCCACACTTTGGTGGGTGAAACTAATAAAAAAAAATTGAAACATTTTTTTTTTGTGTTTATTTTTTGGGTAATAGCATATCTATTTATATTAGAAGGGACTAGGTACTTGGTTTGTCTCTTTTGGAGGCACAAGTATTTTTAAAGATGGAATGGCAAAATCCCGGAAAAAATTGGCGTGGGGTCCCCCCTCCAAAGCATAACCAGCCTCGGGCTCTTCGAGCCGGTCCTGGTTCTAAAAATCCGGGGGGGAAATTGACAGGGGAACCCCCGTATTTTTAAAACCAGCACCGGGCTCCACTAGCTGGACAGATAATGCCACAGCCGGGGGTCACTTTTATACGGTGCCCTGCGGCCGTGGCATTAAATATCCAACTAGTCACCCCTGGCCGGGGTACCCTGGGGGAGTGGGGACCCCTTCAATCAAGGGGTCCCCCCCCCAGCCACCCAAGGGCCAGGGGTGAAGCCCTAGGCTGTCCCCCCCCCCCATCCGCGGGACTGTCGAATCCGTTTTCCATTGAATATGGTGAATTTCTGCAACCACTTGCCGAAATTGGACAGTCGAATTGTGTCGAATTTAAAAACGGCGATAATTTGCCGCGATTCACCGCTAATTGCATATACCCCTTGGTGTCCATGCTTCTTCCACTGTAGCTGGATACTACTCACTGTCTACAAGGGATCACCACAAACAAATGCCGGTCTCGGCCAAAACCAATGGCTCCCTTTTGCCAGTTGCATCACGTGCACGACCCATGGTTCCATCTGAAAAAGAAACAATGGCCCTCATTCCGAGTCGTTCGCTCGTTCTTTTTCATCGCATCGCAGTGAAAATCTGCTTAGTACGCATGCGCAATGTTCGCACTGCGACTGCGCCAAGTAACTTTGCTATGAAGAAAGGATTTTTACTCACGGCTTTTTCTTTGCTCCGGCGATCGTAGTGTGATTGACAGGAAATGGGTGTTACTGGGCGGAAACACTGCGTTTTATGGGCGTGTGGTTGAAAGCGCTACCGTTTCCGGAAAAAACGCAGGAGTGGCTGGAGAAACGGGGGAGTGTCTGAGCGAACGCTGGGTGTGTTTGTGACGTCAAACCAGGAACGACAAGCACTGAACTGATCGCACAGGCAGAGTAAGTCTGGAGCTACTCTAAAACTGCTAAGTAGTTTGTGATCGCAATATTGCGAATACTTTGGTCGCAATTTTAAGAAGCTAAGATACACTCCCAGTAGGCGGCGGCTTAGCGTGTGTAACTCTGCTAATTCGCCTTGCGACCGATCAACTCGGAATGAGGGCCAATATCTCAACAAATTTGCATTGTATCAATACCTCAGACATTCACAATGATCACCCAGTAACTTTAGTGTCACCATCTACACGCATGTGCACGTCAGTTTTTTGTTTGGTGCGGCAGGAGCCAGACCACGGTCAGAGGGCTGCTGTTTTTTAGCAGCCATAAGTTTTTTTATTTCTCTTACGTCCTAGAGTATGCTGGGGTCACTTCAGAACCATGGGGTATAGACGGATTTTCAGGAGACATGGGCACTTTCAGACTTTTCCAGAGTGAGTGTGAACCGGCTCCTCCCTCTATGCCTCTCCTCCAGACCTCAGTTTAGAATCTGTGCCCAGGCAGACTGGATGCACTCCAGGGGAGCTCTACTGAGTTTCTCGGGAAAAGACTTATGTTAGGTTTTTCATTTTCAGGGAGCACTGTTGGCAACAGCCTCCCTGCTTCCTGGGACCTAGGGGAGGAAGTAGGAACCAACTTCTGTGAGTTTCATGGCTCTGCTTCTAAGCTGACAGGACACCATTAGATCCTGAGGGGTACTGAATGCTAGCTGCGGCTATGTGCTCACTCCCACAGCCTGCTGTCACCCCCCCGCCAGAAGTCAGAAGACAGAGTGTAAGAGGAAAAGACTCTTCAACATCGGGACGGCTAGAAAGGTACTGCACAGCGGGGGGGGGGGGGGGGGACGCTGCGCGCCATGCTCCCACACACACAGGTACTGCAGGGTGCAGGGGGGGAGGGGGCGCCCTGGGCAGCATGAACCCTTATAGGACTGGCAGATTAGGGGCATAAGTTGCTGCGACACAGTCCTACCCCCGCCAGTATAAACATGAGTCTCTCTAAGTCTGAGTGAAAGCGCGCCATTACGGGGGCGGGGCTTCTTCCTCAGACAGCCAGCACACTGCTCAGCGACATTTTCTCTCCCTCCAGGCTGCAGAGAAGACCGCTGGTACTCCTCCACTGCTGAAACAAGTATCAGGGTGCAAAATGGGGGGGGGGGGGGGGGCGCTGTGAAATTTGGTGCTATGTACATTGTGTAATTAGAAAGGCGCTGCAGCTCTGTAGGCATTTTGTGTTTCACAGACAATTTATTACTGGCGCTGAGTTGTGAGCTGGCAATTCCTTCTGACAGATTTTACTGTGGGTCTGTCCCCTATAAGCCCCGGAGTGTCTGTGGTGTGGTTGTGCACGTGTGTGACATGTCTGAGGCAGGGAGCTCTCCCCTGAGGGAACCATTTTAGGGACACAGAGTTGTAATGTGGTGGTGCTGCCGGCACACCATGAGCCTGAATGGGTGAAAGAATTACGTGATAGTGTGAGTCATATCAGTAAGAGATTGGATAAGTCTGAGTCTCATGCAGAAACCTGGAGAAAGTCTGTGGAAGATGTGATTTGTCAAAACTCTGTGTTTTCATCCACAGGGGATCCCTCTGGGTCGCATAAGAGGTCATTTGCTCAGGTTATACAGACCGACACGGACGCTGATTCCTGTGTCGACACTGGTGATTCCAGGGCAATAGATCCAAAATTAGCTAAAAACATTCAGTACATGATTGTGGCTATAAAGGAGGTGTTAGAGGTTACGGAGATCCCTTCTTTACCTCAGCAGAAGGTTTACCTTTATAAAGAAAAGAAAACTAATGTAACGTTTCCTCCTTCTCATGAACTGAACACTCTCTTTGGGGGTGTCTGGGCAAACCCTGAAAAGAAATTTCAGATCCCCAAAAGAATTCAGGCTACTTATCCTTTCCCGGTAGAGGACAGGACAAAGTGGGAGTCACCCCCTGTTTTAGACAGGGCCCTGTCACGGTTAACAAAAAAGGTGATTCTCCCTGCACCTGGGACGGCTGCTCTCAAGGAGCCGGCAGAACGCAAGTTGGAGACTACATTGCAGTCTATTTATGTGGCCAATGGGACACTACTCATGGCCTACCATTGCCTGTGCGTGGGTGAGTAGTGATATTGAAAAGTGGTCAGATAACTCTTCTGAAATTGACACAATAGATAGAGACAAGATTCTCCTTACGTTGGGTCATATAAAAGACGCTGCAGCATACATGCGTGAAGCTATGAGAGATATTGGGCTCTTGGGATCAAGAGCATCTACCATGGCAGTCTCGGCACGGAGGGCGTTGTGGATTCGCCAGTGGAATGCTGACGCAGATTCCAAAAGAAATATGGAGTCTCTCCCTTATAATGGAGAGGCCTTGTTTGGTGATGGGCTAGATGCTTTAGTTTCTGCGGCTAACGCAGGTAAATCAACTTTTTTGCCTTATGCTCCTACGTCGGCAAAGAAACCTCATCACTTTCAGATGCAGTCCTTTCGGCCCAATAGATACAAAAAGGCTAAAGGTTCCCCTTTCTTGGCAGGTACAGGAAGGGGACGAGGAAAAAGGTCCTCAGCGTCCCCAGGATCACAGGAGCAGAAATCACCTGCTTCTGCCAAGTCTACAACATGACGCTGGGGCTCGTCTGCAGCTTTTCAGTCAGTTCTGGGTTCATTCTGGCCTAGACCCGTGGGTCTTACAAATTGTGTCCCACGGGTACAAACTGGAGTTTCAAGGCTTTCCCGCTTTTAGAAATCGGCCAAACTAGTTTCTCTCCCCGACAGGGAGGTGGTAACTGTAGCAATACAAAAATTGTGTCAGGATCAAGTCATTGTCCTGGTTCCCTTCTCACAACAGGGAGAAGGTTTTTATTCAAGCCTCTTCATAGTTCCAAAGCCGGACGGCTCGGTCAGACCGATCCTGAACCTAAAATCTCTGAATCAATACCTGAAAAGGTTCAAATTCAAGATAGAATCTCTGACAGCAGTGATCTCCAGTCTGGAGGAAGGGGATTTCATGGTATCCGTGGACATAAAAGATGCCTACTTACATGTTCCCATTTATATTCCGCATCAAGTTTATCTGAGATTCGCGGTACAGGATTGTCATTACTAATTTCAGACGTTGCCGTTTGGACTCTCCACGGCACCGAGGGTCTTCACCAAGGTGATGGCGAAGATGATGGTCCTCCTTCGTCAGAAAGGAGTCATTATAATTCCCTACCTGGACGATCTCCTAATAAAAGCGAGGTCCAGGTAACGGTTGGTGCAGAACATTGCACTCTCCCTGAAAGTGCTTCAACAACACGGTTGGATCATAAACATTCCAAAATCACAATTGGAACCTACAACAAAGTTATCCTTTCTGGGAATGATTCTGGACACAAAAGTACAGAGGGTATTTCTTCCAGTGGAAAAGGCTCTGGAAATCGCTCCTGTGGTGGCTACACAGTGCTCACCTACTGCAGGGTCGCAGGTTCGGGATTCAGGGTGGTTGGGATTCAGGACTTGGTCCTGGTAACCACGGATACAAGTCTCCAAGGCTGGGGGGCAGTCACACGGAGTAAGCTTCCAAGGAAGATGGTCAAGTGAGGAATCTTGTCTTCACATAAACGTTCTGGAGTTGAGAGCCATTTACAACGGCCGTCTACAAGCGGAGCATCTTCTTCAAGATCTACCCATACAGATCCATTCCGACAATGTAACAGCAGTGGCGTACATAAACAGTCAGGGCAGAATGAAAAGCGGAGCGGCGATGGCAGAGGCGACAAGAATCCTCCTCTGGGCGGAAAAACATGCAAGCACTCTCTGCAATTTTCATTCCGGGAGTGGACAACTGGGAAGCAGACTTCCTCAGCAGACACGATCTCCATCCAGAAGAATGGGGCCTCCACCCACACGTCTTCGTAGAGGTGGCAGATCTTTGGTGAGTCCCTCAAGTAGACATGATGGCATCTCGTCTCAACAAGAAGCTTCAGAGATATTATTCCAGGTCGAGTGACCCTCAAGCAATAGCAGTGGATGCACTGGTGACACAGTGCGTGTTTCAGTCGGTGTATGTCTTCCCTCCACTTCCACTGATTCCAAAAGTTCTCAAGATTGTTAGAAGAATAAGGGTTCAGGCGATCCTCATTGTCCCAGACTTGCCAAGGAGGGCTTGGTATCCAGATCTTCAAGAGTTAATCATAGAAAATCCTCAACCTCTTCGCGAGGACCTGCTGCAGCAGGGGCCGTGCGTGTATCAAGACTTATCGCGGCTACGTTTGACGGCATGGCTGAACGCCAGATCCTAGCCCGAAAGGGTATTCCAGAAGAAGTCATTCCCACTTTCATTCAGGCCAGGAAAGGAGTAACGTCTAAACATTACCACCGTATTTGGAGAAAATATGTATCTTGGTGTGAATCCAAGAAGTCTCCAACGGAACAGTTTCACTTGGGACGTTTTTCTCCTATTTCTACAGGCGGGTGAGGATGCGGGTCTGAAATTGGGCTCCATTAAGGTCCAGATTTCGGCCTTATCAATTTTCTTTCAGAAACAACTCCCTTCCAGAAGTTCAGACGTTCGTGAAAGGGGTTTTGCACAATTAACTTCCATTTGTGCCTCCAGTGGCACTGTGGAATCTTAACGTGGTGTTGCAGTTCCTTCAATCACATTGGTTTGAACCTCTACAGGAGATAGAGTTAAAATTTCTCACTTGGAAAGTGGTCATACTGTTGGCCTTAGCATCCGCAAGGCGGGTGTCTGAGTTAGCGGCCTTGTCTCACAAGAGCCCTTACTTGATCTTCCATGAAGATAGGGCGGAGTTAAGAACTCAACAGCAATTTCTTCCGAAGGTGGTTTACTCTTTCCATATAAACCAGCCTATTGTGGTGCCAGTGGCTACTGACACCTTCTCTGCATCAAAGTCCCTAGATGTGGTCAGGGCTTTGAAAATTTATGTCGCAAGGACAGCTCAAATTTGGAAACCAGAGGCTCTGTTTGTCCTGTATGCTCCCAACAAGATTGGGTATCCTGCTTCTAAGCAGACCATTGCGCGCTGGATCAGAGGTACGATTCAGCACGCTCATTCCACGGCAGGATTGCCGTTACTGAGTTCGGTGAATGCCCATTCTACTGGAAAGGTGGGCTCTTCCTGGGCAGCTGCCGGGGTGTCTCGGCGTTGCAACTTTGCAACCACGGGGGAAAACACGTTTGCCAAGTTTTACAGGTTTGATACCGTGGCCGATGATGACCTCAAGTTTGGTCAATCAGTGTTGCAGGGTCATCCGCACTTTCCTTCCCGTTCTGGAGCTTTGTTATAACCCCATGGTTCTGAAGTGACCCCAGCATCCTCTAGGACGTATGAAAAAATAGGATTTTAATACCTACCGGTAAATCCTTTTCTCTGACGTCCTTGTGGATGCTGGGACTCCGTCAGGACCATGGGGAATAGCGGCTCCGCAGGAGACTGGGCACAAAAGTAAAAGCTTTAGGACTACCCGGTGTGCACTGGCTCCTCCCCCTATGACCCTCCTCCAAGCCTCAGTTAGATTTTTGTGCCCGAACGAGAAGGGTGCAGACTAGGTGGCTCTCCTGAGCTGCTTAGAGTAAAAGTTTTAAATAGGTTTTTTATTTTCAGTGAGACCTGCTGGCAACAGGCTCACTGCATCGAGGGACTAAGGGGAGAAGAAGCGAACTCACCTGCGTGCAGAGTGGATTGGGCTTCTTGGCTACTGGACATTAGCTCCAGAGGGACGATCACAGGCCCAGCCATGGATGGGTCCCGGAGCCGCGCCGCCGGCCCCCTTACAGAGCCAGAAGACTGAAGAGGTCCGGGAAATCGGCGGCAGAAGACGTCCTGTCTTCAATAAGGTAGCGCACAGCACCGCAGCTGTGCGCCATTGCTCTCAGCACACTTCACACTCCGGTCACTGAGGGTGCAGGGCGCTGGGTGGGGGGCGCCCTGAGACGCAATGAAAACACTTCTAATGGCTAAAAATACATCACATATAGCTCCTGGGCTATATGGATGTATTTAACCCCTGCCAGTTTTCCTCAGAAAAAGCGGGAGAAAGGCCGCCGAGAAGGGGGCGGAGCCTATCTCCTCAGCACACAAGCGCCATTTTCCCTCACAGCTCCGCTGGAAGGACGTCTCCCTGACTCTCCCCTGCAGTCCTGCACAACAGAAACAGGGTAAAACAAGAGAGGGGGGGGCACTAAATTGGCAGATAAACATATATAGCAGCTATATAAGGGAAATACACTTATATAAGGTTATCCCTGTATATATATAGCGCTCTGGTGTGTGCTGGCAAACTCTCCCTCTGTCTCCCCAAAGGGCTAGTGGGGTCCTGTCCTCTATCAGAGCATTCCCTGTGTGTGTGCTGTGTGTCGGTACGTTTGTGTCGACATGTATGAGGAGGAAAATGGTGTGGAGGCGGAGCAATTGCCTGTAATAGTGATGTCACCCCTTAGGGAGTCGACACCTGACTGGATGGCCTTATGGAAAGAATTACGTGATAACGTCAGCACTTTACAAAAGACTGTTGACGACATGAGACAGCCGGCAAATCAGATAGTGCCTATCCAGGCGTCTCAAACTCCGTCAGGGGCTCTAAAGCGCCCGTTACCTCAGGTGGTCGACACAGACCCAGACACGGACACTAACTCCAGTGTCGACGGTGAGGAAACAAACGTGATTTCCAGTAGGGCCACACGTTACATGATCACGGCAACGAAGGAGGTTTTGAACATTTCTGATACTACAAGTACCACAAAAAAGGGTATTATGTGGGGTGTGAAAAAACAACCCGTAGTTTTTCCTGAATCAGATGAATTAAATGAGGTGTGTGATGAAGCGTGGGTTTCCCAAAAACTGCTAATTTCTAAAAAATTATTGGCATTATACCCTTTCCCGCCAGAGGTTAGGGCACGTTGGGAAACACCCCCTAGGGTGGATAAGGCGCTCACACGCCTATCAAAACAAGTGGCGTTACCGTCCCCTGATACGGCTGCCCTCAAGGAACCAGCTGATAGAAGGCTGGAAAATATTCTAAAAAGTATATACACACATACTGGTGTTATACTGCGACCAGCAATCGCCTCAGCCTGGATGTGCAGCGCTGGGGTGGCTTGGTCGGATTCCCTGACTGAAAATATTGATACCCTAGATAGGGACAGTATATTATTGACTATAGAGCATTTAAAAGATGCATTTCTATATATGCGAGATGCACAGAGGGATATTTGCACTCTGGCATCAAGAGTAAGTGCGCTGTCCATTTCTGCCAGAAGAGGGTTATGGACGCGACAGTGGTCAGGTGATGCGGATTCCAAACGACATATGGAAGTATTGCCGTATAAAGGAGAGGAGTTATTTGGGGTCGGTCTATCGGACCTGGTGGCCACGGCAACGGCTGGAAAATCCACCTTTTTACCCCAGGTCACCTCTCAGCAGTAAAAGACACCGTCTTTTCAGGCTCAGTCTTTTCGTCCCCATAAGGGCAAGCGGGCAAAAGGCCACTCATTCCTGCCCTGGGGCAGAGGAAGGGGAAAAAGACTGCAGCAGGCAGCCTCTTCCCAGGAGCAGAAGCCCTCCCCCGCTTCTGCCAAGTCCTCGGCATGACGCTGGGGCCTTACAAGCGGACTCAGGTACGGTGGGGGGCCGTCTCAAGAATTTCAGCGCGCAGTGGGCTCACTCGCAAGTGGACCCCTGGATCCTGCAGGTAGTATCTCAGGGGTACAAATTGGAATTCGAGTCGTCTCCCCCTCGCCAGTTCCTGAAGTCTGCTTTACCAACGTCTCCCTCCGACAGGGAGGCGGTATTGGAAGCTATTCACAAGCTGTATTCCCAGCAAGTTATAATCAAGGTACCCCTCCTACAACAGGGAAAGGGGTATTATTCCACGCTGTTTGTGGTACCGAAGCCGGAGGGCTCGGTGAGACCTATTTTAAATCTGAAATCCTTGAACACTTACATACAAAGGTTAAAGTTCAAGATGGAGTCACTCAGAGCAGTGATAGCGAACCTGGAAGAAGGGGACTATATGGTGTCTCTGGACATCAAGGATGCTTACCTCCATGTCCCAATTTGCCCTTCTCACCAAGGGTACCTCAGGTTTGTAGTACAGAACTGTCATTATTAGTTTCAGACGCTGCCGTTTGGATTGTCCACGGCACCCCGGGTCTTTACCAAGGTAATGGCCGAAATAATGATTCTTCTTCGAAGAAAAGGCGTCTTAATTATCCCTTACTTGGACGATCTCCTGATAAGGGCAAGGTCCAGAGAACAGTTGGAGGTTGGAATAGCACTATCTAAAGTAGTTCTACGACAGCACGGGTGGATTCTAAATATTCCAAAATCGCAGCTGATTCCAACGACACGTCTGCTGTTCCTAGGGATGATTCTGGACACAGTCCAGAAAAAGGTGTTTCTCCCGGAGGAGAAAGCCAGGGAGTTATCCGAGCTAGTCAGGAACCTCCTAAAACCAGGCCAAGTGTCAGTGCATCAATGCACAATGGTCCTGGGAAAAATGGTGGCTTCTTACGAAGCGATTCCATTCGGCAGATTCCATGCAAGAACTTTTCAGTGGGATCTGCTGGACAAATGGTCCGGATCGCATCTTCAGATGCATCAGCGGATAACCCTGTCTCCAAGGACAAGGGTGTCTCTCCTGTGGTGGTTACAGAGTGCTCATCTTCTAGAGGGCCGCAGATTCGGCATTCAGGACTGGGTCCTGGTGACCACGGATGCCAGCCTGAGAGGCTGGGGAGCAGTCACACAGGGAAGAAATTTCCTGGGCTTGTGGTCAAGCATGGAAACGTCATTGCACATAAATATCCTGGAACTAAGGGCCATTTACAATGCCCTAAGTCAAGCAAGGCCTCTGCTTCAGGGTCAGCCGGTGTTGATCCAGTCGGACAACATCATGGCAGTCGCCCACGTAAACAGACAGGGCGGCACAAGAAGCAGGAGAGCGATGGCAGAAGCTACAAGGATTCTTCGCTGGGTGGAAAATCATGTGATAGCACTGTCAGCAGTGTTCATTCCCGGAGTGGACAACTGGGAAGCAGACTTTCTCAGCAGACACGATCTCCACCCGGGAGAGTGGGGACTTCATCCAGAAGTCTTCCAATTGATTGTACACCGTTGGGAAAAACCAAAGGTGGACATGATGGCGTCTCGCCTCAACAAAAAACTAGACAGGTATTGTGCCAGGTCAAGGGACCCTCAGGCAATAGCGGTGGACACTCTGGTAACGCCGTGGGTGTACCAGTCAGTGTATGTGTTCCCTCCTCTGCCTCTCATACCAAAGGTACTGAGGATTATAAAACGGAGAGGAGTAAGAACTATACTCGTAGCTCCGGATTGGCCAAGAAGGACTTGGTACCCGGAAATTCAAGAGATGCTCACGGAGGACCCGTGGCCTCTACCTCTAAGAAGGGACCTGCTCCAGCAAGGACCCTGTCTTTTCCAAGACTTACCGCGGCTGCGTTTGACGGCATGGCGGTTGAACGCCGGATCCTGAAGGAAAAAGGCATTCCAGATGAAGTCATCCCTACCCTGATCAAAGCCAGGAAGGATGTAACCGCACAACATTATCACCGTATTTGGCGGAAATATGTTGCGTGGTGCGAGGCCAGGAAGGCCCCGACAGAGGAATTTCAACTAGGTCGTTTCCTGCATTTCCTGCAAACAGGACTGTCCATGGGCCTAAAATTAGGGTCCATTAAGGTTCAAATTTCAGCCTTGTCGATTTTCTTCCAGAAAGAATTGGCTTCAGTTCCTGAAGTCCAGACTTTTGTCAAGGGGGTACTGCATATACAGCCTCCCTTTGTGCCTCCAGTGGCACCCTGGGATCTCAATGTGGTTTTAGGATTCCTAAAATCACATTGGTTCGAACCACTTGCCACAGTGGATTTAAAATATCTCACATGGAAAGTGGTAATGCTGTTGGCCCTGGCTTCAGCCAGGCGCGTATCAGAATTGGCGGCTTTATCCTATAAAAGCCCTTACCTGATATTTCATTCGGATAGGGCGGAATTGAGGACTCGCCCTCAATTTCTCCCTAAGGTGGTTTTCAGCGTTTCACCTGAACCAGCCTATTGTGGTGCCTTTTATGGAATTAGACAGGTCAAAGGAAACGGAAGGAATAAAGACCTCAATACATTTCTAGCTAAGTCGGAAATTAAATGTATTTTTATGTATGACACCTTAAGTCCAGGTGGTCTGAACTGCGATTTTGAGCTTAAATGGTTCCTTGACTGATGTGCTAAATTAATATGCGACTTTGAGCTTTATCTATTAATGCAACATTTTCATAAAAGTGTTACCCCAGATCTGTTTAGAAAGTCTGTAGTTTCTATTTTTTCCACTAATTCCTGTTTCTCTTTGTTTTACGTTTATATTAGCTACCCATAATATGTATGAATGAAAAGAAACCAAAAACACGGCTGGTTTCCATGGTGACCGTTTCAGAGTGCTTTCTAACCTATGAAATGGCCGCGCCGGTTCCCCTTCTAAACTACAAACCCCAGAATCCCTGAAAACGGAAATAGAAGACGGCGATACGTCACTTCCGCCGTCTGTCTCTCCAAACGGAACAAACCTTCAGGGATTATTTTCTGGGGAAGTTTCACCAGCAGCGGTGTAACACAATATCCGGCGGAAACACCATATATGGTCATGTAGTAGTTCACTATGGAAACTACATTACCCAGAATTCCAAGCTCCGTTTTTTAATGGAGAAGAAAATATGTTTTAAAGTGTTTTTCCTGCTGTACTTTTTCACCATGCATGATACTAGTGTTTATGTATATGTTATTATGAATTTGTGTGATGAATAATCATGTTTTTAAACAAAATTAATTTTCATTGTAATTAATGATGTCATTTCCGGCTACAAACGGAACAAACCTTCAGGGATTATTTTCTGGGGAAGTTTCACCAGCAGCGGTGCAACACAATATCCGGTGGAAACACCATATATGGTTATGTAGTAGTTCACTATGGAAACTACATTACCCAGAATTCCAAGCTCCGTTTTTTAATGGAGAAGAAAATATGTTTTAAAGTGTTTTTCCTGCTGTACTTTTTCACCATGCATGATACTAGTGTTTATGTATATGTTATTATGAATTTGTGTGATGAATAATCATGTTTTTAAACAAAATTAATTTTCATTGTAATTAATGATATCATTTCCGGTTACTCATTCATTGGATGTTCATAGCATAAATATGCTTACTCCTCACAGTGCAGATAGTTCATGATTAAGGTCCATTCAAGATCGAAACGCGTCGGACGACTGTACTGTGAGTAGTTTTCTGGAAAAAGGGAATAATCACGCCGATTATTATCTCAAATTTTGCCTTTGGAATTTTTATTGTACTTTTAAATTTTTACTTTTCTATTTTTTCTGTCACCATGTCTGGTGATTTCTTTGTATGAATTTGGACTATGTCTGGAATAAAAAACCTGTTTTAGAAAGAAGGATTTTTTTCATGACTCTGGTCTGGCATTTGGGAGAAAGAGTTCCTTTTCCTCTTGTGGATCCACCAAAGGGATACCAGTGAATCTATTTAAAGAAACCTTTATAGGAGTAATTCATCGTTTACTGAGTGAGTTGGGGTACGCACCTGAGGATTTTTGTTGATATAAAGAAACCGTTATATGAATGTTCTGGCTTTGCTCTGTGTAAGTGAGGGTACGCATTGAAATTGCCTCATACGCTACCCCTACGTGTTTACAGTACCCCATGTGGTGTGAGATTCAGGCACGCTTAATTACGTGAACCTAACCTGAGGGGATTGGAGAAAAAAACTAGCAATAAAGATACCTTTACGGGAACCCACTTACTTGTTTCTGTGTGAGTGGGGTACGCCCTTAAAAACTTTCATTGTGTGGAATTCTCGATTCTAGCTGTTGTAAACGGTGCTACACATTTCTTTTCTCTCTTATTTCTCTCCATTTTGACATGAACTGGGAGCCATTTATAACGAGAAGATTCGCCTGAACGAAAGGACTCATAGGCCTGCATAATCTGGAGAAGACATCGTATACCCATTTGACAAGGGATGTGTTAAGTTTCCTTACCTTTTTCTTTTTTTTACGCGCCCTGGACACAGATAAATACCAACACTTGCTTCTTCTATATATTGTGGTGCCTGCGGCTACTGGGGACTTGGAGGATTCCAAGTTACTGGATGTAGTCAGGGCCCTGAAAGTATATGTTTCCAGGACGGCCGGAGTCAGGAAATCTGACTCGCTGTTTATCCTGTATGCACCCAACAAGCTGGGTGCTCCTGCTTCTAAGCAGACTATTGCTCGTTGGATTTGTAGTACAATTCAGCTTGCACATTCTGTGGCAGGCTTGCCACAGCCAAAATCTGTCAATGTCCATTCCACAAGGAAGGTGGGCTCATCTTGGGCGGCTGCCCGAGGGGTCTCGGCTTTACAACTTTGCCGAGCAGCTACGTGGTCAGGGGAAAACACGTTTGTAAAATTCTACAAATTTGATACCGTGGCTAAGGAGGACCTGGAGTTCTCTCATTCGGTGCTGCAGAGTCATCTGCACTCTCCCGCCCGTTTGGGAGCTTTGGTATAATCCCCATGGTCCTGACGAAGTCCCAGCATCCACAAGGACGTCAGAGAAAATAAGAATTTACTTACCGATAATTCTATTTCTCGTAGTCCGTAGTGGATGCTGGGCGCCCATCCCAAGTGCGGATTGTCTGCAATACTTGTACATAGTTATTGTTGCCAAAAAATTCGGGTTTTGTTGTAGTGAGCCATCTGTTTTGGAGGCTCCTCATGTTATCATACTGTTAACTGGGTTTAGATCACAAGTTATATGGTGTGATTGGTGTGGCTGGTATGAGTCTTACACGGGATTCAAAAATCCTTCCTTATTGTGTACGCTCGTCCGGGCACAGTATCCTAACTGAGGCTTGGAGGAGGGTCATAGGGGGAGGAGCCAGTGCACACCGGGTAGTCCTAAAGCTTTTACTTTTGTGCCCAGTCTCCTGCGGAGCCGCTATTCCCCATGGTCCTGACAGAGTCCCAGCATCCACTACGGACTACGAGAAATAGAATTATCGGTAAGTAAATTCTTATTTTCTCCTAGTCCGTAGAGGATGCTGGGCACCTGGCCCAGTGCGTACCTTACCTGCAGTTGTTAGTTGTTGTTACACAAGAGTTGTGTTACATTTCTTTTCAGCATGTTGCTGTGCATTTGTTCATGCCGTTGACATGTGTAACGTTGAATGCCCTGTTGTACGGCATGGTTGAAGTGTGCGCTGATATGACTCTCACTGTTAACTTTACAATAAATCCTTTCCTCGAAATGTCCGTCTCCTCCCTGGGCACAGTTCCTATACTGAAGTCTGGAGGAGGGGCATAGAGGGAGTAGCCAGTTCACACTCTGGAAAAGTCTTAAAGTGCCCATGTCTCCTGCGGATCAGTCTATACCCCATGGTTCTGAAGTGACCCCAGCATCCTCCTACGGACTAGGAGAAAAGGATTTACTGGTAGGTATTTAAGTCCTATTTTTATAGTATTACTATTTTTTTTGAGTGATCTTTCTAAAAAGCATCTTATACGCACCTTAGAGTCGCTCCAACAACTCCCCGCCGGGTCGCGACAACGCTTACCCACGTGTACAGTGAGGCAGGCAGAGGTTCTGGTGAACCTTCATGGGCTACTTTGCACAGACATTATCCAATGTAGCTGAGCAGTTTATACCAGCTCCTATACCAGTGATAGGTTTCCCTATTAACCCTTACATGCAACATTCATTCTGAGGTTTATACATCTAGGGAATTGTCAGCCTCTCAAAAAAGCAGACTGAAAGGCTGATGGTAAGTAAATCACATAGACATGATACAACATCTTCACAGTCTACACATGTTTTAGATAAGGATTCGTTGGAGAATGAGGACTCATTGCACTTCGGAATGTCTCAGCTCAGTGAACATACCTGAGCTAATTAGTGCTATGTAAGCCATTCTATCCTTAGAAGAGGCAGCAGAGCCTGTGTTAAAAACTAAGGCAACTGTGTTTAAACATCCCAAAACAGCTGATGGAAATTTTATGTTTACGCCCAGTAGGAAGTTAGAATTCCAAGAAATGGAATTCCAATTATCCTCGTCCAGCTGGGGAATGTTTAAAAAAAAAAAAAGGGGAGGTGGCTCCCAAAGTAGATTCGCAGGTCTTAGATTGGTGCAAAAATCTACATTACTTCTATTTTCAACATCAATAAATGATGTCACGGGGGAGGGGGGGTGACTGGAAAGGCAGCAGGAAACAGGATAAAGGAGCATCTGCTTATATAGGTCCTTTCTGCCTTTTACAGCTGTCCTACGGGCTCTTTCAGGCCCTTTCTTGACCCTCTGTGTGTTTTGTAGGTTGCGGATCCATTCATTTGGATTTTGCAGGTTGCGGAGTACTCCCGGATCCGAAGCCGCGGACTGAAGTTGTGCAGTGATCCCACCGCGGACCGGACCTCAGCGAGGTAGCGCTGCTACTCACTGAGGGCTGTGCGCCCTGTCCACTCTTGTGCCTAGCCGTGCTGTTGGAGTCGTGTGGAGAGGCTGACTGGAGATCAGCGGTGACCGCGGCTGGAGACACAGAGCGGAGCTGCTCTCCTTCAAATCAAGACCTTATCCTTCCCGTGACTTTAGAGACTTCAGTTGGGCTTCAATCTGCATCTGCGTTAGTGGACTGTGGAGCCGCAGGAAACTTCATCACTCAAGCTGCGGTAGATAAGTTTCGTTTGCCTGTATGTGAACTTTCATACCCAGTCTACATTACCGCTGTGGACGGTAGCCGAATCTCCAAGGGGAATATCTCTCACCAAACCGCACCAGTGATTTTGGGAGTTGGGTTCCTGCACTCAGAATTAATAAAGTTCTTAGTCATTCCTCAGGCCACCCAGGAGATCGTTTTGGGTATGCCCTGGCTCCAGCTACATAATCCACAGTTTGATTGGTCAACGTTACAACTTACTTCTTGGGGTTCACATTGCCACCAGTCCTGTTTAGCCCAAGTTTGTCCTATCAAGTCTACTGAAGTCAAAACCCAGTCAAGTCTTCCTGCGGCGTACCAGGATTTCTCTGACGTCTTCAGTGAGAAAGCCGCTGATGTCCTGCCGCCCCATAGAGAGTGTGATTGCCCCATCGATCTCCTTCCCGGCAAGAAACCACCTAGGGGGCGTACCTATCCGTTATCTGTTCCTGAAACTGAAGCGATGAGCGACTACATTAGGGAGAACTTACAGAAAGGATTCATCCGTCCCTCGTCTTCACCCGCTGGTGCAGGCTTCTTCTTTGTTAAGAAAAAGGATGGAGGATTGCGTCCATGCATTGACTACTGGGGTCTCAATGACATTACCATCAAAAATAGCTATCCATTACCACTCATCACTGAATTATTTGACAGAGTTAAGGGAGCCCGCATCTTCACCAAGTTAGATCTCCGCGGTGCTTACAACCTCATTAGAATCCGAAGTGGTGATGAATGGAAGACAGCTTTTAATACTCGAGATGGTCATTACGAGTACCTGGTAATGCCATTCGGGTTGAGTAATGCCCCAGCAGTGTTCCAGCACTTTGTGAACGAAATCTTCCGGGACGTTCTGTACAAATACCTTGTAGTTTATCTGGATGATATCCTTATCTTCTCCCAAGATCTTCCCTCTCATCGTCTACAAGTCCGTGAAGTCCTCCGACGTCTTCGTGAGAACCGGCTCTACGGAAAACTATCCAAGTGTACCTTTGAAGTTTCCTCTATACCCTTCCTGGGGTATATAATTTCCGGATCGGATCTCCAGATGGACCCGACAAAGTTGGAAGCCATTGCCAATTGGTCCATTCCAAATTCTCTCAAGTCTATTCAGCGATTCCTGGGATTCGCCAATTACTATAGGAAATTTATTCGAGGATTCTCCACTATCATCGCTCCTATTACCAACTAAACTCGGAAAGGGGCAGATCATTCCAACTGGTCAGAAGAGGCTTTAGCGGCCTTCCAGAAGATCAAGCTGGCCTTTATGTCTGCTCCAGTTCTGTCTCAACCAGATGTAAACAAGCCGTTCGAGTTGGAGGTGGATGCCTCTACAGTAGGAGTTGGAGCTGTTCTCTCCCAGAAGGGAACTGATGGGAAGATCCACCCCTGTGGATTTTATTCTCGTAAATTCCTCCCTGCAGAAGCTAACTATTCCGTTGGAGATCAAGAACTACTGGCGATTAAGCTGGCCCTCGAGGAATGGAGGTATCTCCTGGAAGGGGCCAAATATCCGTTCAACATCTATACGGATTATAAAAATCTGCTATATTTAACGGCAGCCCAGTGCCTTAATCCTCGCCAGTCCCGGTGGGCTATGTTTTTCTCCCGTTTTAACTTTAAGCTTCATTTCCGCCCAGGTTCTCAGAATGTTAAAGCTGACGCCTTATCCCGATCTATGGAGTCCGAAGAGGAAACGTCTAACTCAGTTCCGCATCCCATCCTGAGTCCAGTAGTATTTGCTGCATCTCAAGTTTCCCCAGATCCTCCTCCTGGTAAGACTTTTGTTTCCCCAGAACTCCGTCCCAAGTTGTTGTCTTGGGCCAATCAATCCAAGTTCACTGGACATCCCGGTGTCCTGAAAACTTTCAAGTTCCTCTCTGAGACATACTGGTGGCCAAAGATGAAAGCTGATATCAAGGATTTCGTGGCATCCTGTCCTAAGTGTGCGCAGCATAAGATTTCTCGTCAGTCTCCAGCAGGTCAGTTACAACCATTGTCTGTTCCCAGCCGTCCCTGGTCACACCTGTCCATGGACTTTATCTCCGACCTTCCTCCTTCTCAAGGATACAATACCATCTGGGTTGTGGTGGACAGATTTACCAAAATGGCCCATTTTGTTCCTCTCCAGGGTCTCCCTTCTGCCCCAAAACTTGCCCAAATCTTCCTACGGGAGATTTTCCGTCTACATGGTCTACCCTCAGAAATAATATCCGACAGAGGTGTTCAGTTTGTAGCGAGGTTTTGGAGGGCTCTCTGTTCTGCCATGCAAGTAAAATTGAAGTTCTCGTCATCTTACCACCCTCAGTCGAATGGGCAGACAGAGAGGGTGAATCAGGAATTGGAGACATTTTTAAGACTTTATGTTTCATCTTCTCAGGATGACTGGTTGGATCTGCTCCCGTGGGCCGAATTTGCCCACAATTTCCGTTATCACACTGCTACTGAGACAACCCCATTCTTTGCTGTATGTGGGCAACATCCCCGTGTTCCAGATTTCCAAGAAGTCCCTCAGATGGATGTACCTGCTGCCACTACTGCCCTGAGTCAGTTCTCTTCAACCTGGAGGAAGATTCATGCTTCTCTCAAGAAGGCCTCCAGCCGGTATAAATACTTTGCTGACCGCAAAAGACGTGCAGTTCCTAGCCTGAAACCTGGGGACAAGGTTTGGCTTTCTACCCGGAACCTCCGTCTTAGGGTCGATAGATGAAATTTGCACCACGTTTTATCGGTCCCTTTCCTGTTGAAAGAGTCATCAACCCTGTGGCCTACAAGCTTAAGTTACCACCTTCTCTGCGAATACCTAATGCCTTTCATGTTTCTCTCCTCAGACCATTAGTCCTGAATCGCTTCCAAAGAGCTCTTCCAGTCGGCCCCAAAGTTCGAACTCAGCGGGGCGTGGAGTTCGAAATAGAGAAGATTCTGGATTCCCGTTGCCGGTATGGTCGTCTTCAATATCTTATCGATTGGTCCGGTTATGGTCCGGAGGAGAGAAGTTGGGTGAATTCGTCAGATGTCCATGCTCCAAGGTTGGTCCGTGTCTTCCATAACACTCATCCTTCCAAGCCTCATGGGTGTTCAGTGCCCACCCTTAAAGGGGGGGGTACTGTCAGGAATCGACTCACCATGGTCACATCTGTCCGCCGGTGCGGACTCCGTCCAGGGTCCCTGCGTTCCACTGTCATCCGCACCTCTGCCATCAGACGTCATCCTGGGCCTGGGAGCGCTCCTGTGACAGCGGGCGTGTAGCACGCCGCGTTCCCGTTAGGCCGTGGCATGGGCGCCGCCATGACAGTCTCCATCGGTCAGAGCACGGCGGCCAATCCGGTGCTTGGCCGCACCTACTTTCCTCACTCCCACCAGGATCAGTCTGCAGGCATCCTGAACTTTGTGTCACTCCTGCGACCCATGTGTCTGGATCTGGTTCCTGTTCCTCCGTGTTCCTGGATACCTACCTGTTCCTTCGTGTTCCGGTCATCTTCCTGAGACTCTGTGCTCCTGGTTACCTTTCACAGCTCCGTGGAACTACAAGCCTCAGCAACACCTGCTTCTGTTTACAGGCTTCACACTAAACATCAACTCAGTGTGCTTCAGCCTAAGCAGTAAAGACTGACTCCAGGTGTGTTCCATCTCCCCACCTGTGATGCAGCTTGCTTGCTGCTAGTGCTTCATCACCTGCACTGTGGACATTGTCAGTCTCCTGCCTCTGCTACCAGGTTTGCCATTCATTACCATCTCTGCTGGCTCCACGTTTTAAACTGCTCTGGTTCCCATACCAGATTATCTCCTGTCAAGTTATTATTCATCAGTGTACATTCATCAGTTATTATCATTTACCAGTTATCATTCATCAGTTACCATTCATCCATTTGCCATATTTCCGTTGCCATAGACTTTCAGCTTCCACGCTGCACTATTGACATTTGCATTTCTTATTGTTTCTTTTCTGCTGCCATTGTGAACTTTCTGTATAATAAATATCATTGCGCCCATGCGCAGAAACTTAATCCAGCCTCCTCGCTTTCTCCCTTCTACCTCCACTGACCCACTAGCGCCCCCTCCGGGGACACAGACAAAACCAAGTCTGACAACTCTCAAGTTCATTCAGCGATTCTACTGGTAGCCTCATCTTAAAACAGATGTCTTTGAATTTGAAGCAGTCTGTTCCAAGTGTGTTCAACAAAAGGTCCACGAACATCTCCCTCGGGTCTTCTTCATCCACTTTCAACACCTCAAAAGCTTTGGACTCGCATCTTTATGGATTTCATAACCGATTTGACAGTCTCCAGGAGGCACAACACCATTTGTGTCATTGTGGAATGATTTTTAAAGATGACTCACTTCATACCCCTCACCGGTGTTCCCTCTGCTCCTCAGCTATCCAAATTGTTTTCTCATAGATTTTTCATTTGCATTGCCTTCCACAGGAAATAGTTTCTGATTGGGGTCCTCAATTCCTCGCCAAATTCTGGAAAGCTCTCTGCTCTGTCCTAGAAATCAAGTTGAACTTCTCTTCAGCCCACCATTTTCAGACTGACGGACAGACTGAAAGAGTCAACCAATATCTGGAAACTTTCTTACGGATGTTCATGTCCCCTGCTCAGTAAGACTGGATGGATTACCTCCCATTTGCTGAGTTTGCATACAATAACCTATATCATTCTTCTACCAATTCCACTCCTTTCTTCATTAACTATAGTTTTCATCCACGAGTTCCTTCCTTCTAATCTCTCCCACCTCTTGAGGTTCCTGCTGCTGAATCCGCTCTTCGTCAGTTCACTAAGATTTGGAGTCAAATTCATAAGGCGCTACTTGAGACTTCCCAGAAATAAAAGGCCTATGCTGATCGGAAACATAGGGCTGTTCTTAGTCTCAAAGTGGGAGATCGTGTTTGGATATCCACCAGAGACCTCAGACTCAAAGTTCCTACCAAAAAGTTTGCTCCAAGATTCATCGGTCCGTATCCTATTACGAGTGTTGAATCCTGTTTCTTACAAGGTGAAACTGCCTCCCTATTTGAAAATTCCCAATGCCTTCCACATTTCTCTGCTAAAGCTTCTTGTACTAAATAATTTTCGGGCATCTTTCCCTTAACCTCCCAAGGTTCAAGCTGCTCAAAATGAGGAATTCGAGGTTCATAAGTTTCTTGACTTCCGCAAGAGGTATGGTCGTCTCCAGTATCTCATAGATTGGAGAGGATATGGTCCGGAGGAAAGATCTTGGGTGGCTGCAGAGGATGTTCATGCTCCAAGACTGAGTTGTGCCTTTCATGCCAAGAATCCCACTAAGCAGCGTGGGTGTTCGGAGACCACCCTAAAAAGGGGGGTACTGTCAGCATCCGGAGTCTTACCACCGGTTCTGGTCCCTGCGGCCTTCCTCTTAGCTGGCTGGTGTCGCTGCGATGGATAGGAGCTACAGCAGCAAGGTCTTCCGGTGCGGCTGCTGGGTGTCTGGAGGCCGGGGTCCGGGTCCTGGGGAGCGGAGCATGGCAGCCGGAGGTGTCTGTTTCCAAGTGTCCTGTTACTGGAGTGCGGCGTCTGGGAGGCTGAGGCCAGAGGTAGTGGCTGTGTGCTGGTTCCACATGTGTCCTCTGTGCAGGGAGCCACCATGTTGGAGATCAATCCAAGACGATAGGTATCCCAGTTCGCGTCCAGCCAATCCGGTATAGGCTTCCCTTATAAAAAGGGGTTGATGCTTAGCTATGTTGCCAGTACTTCAAGTTACTTGCTGCTGTAAGGTGCCCTGCGCTCCCAGGTTAACCCCTGGTATCCTGGTTCTGTTGTGTCCGCCTGGTGGTCAGTTCTGTTATTGCAGTCCTTTGCTCCCAGTCCACCTGCTCTTATGGTTAAACCCCTGGTATCCTGATATTTGGCAGAGGGTCTCCGTTTGCGGATGGTGCTCACAGCGATCCTCTCTTCAGCATCGTTTACAAATCACAAGTCACTTCTCCATTCAGTATTCTTCAGCATCGTTTACAAGTCATGTACCTTTTGTCTTTCAGAATTCACTCGGACGTCTCTCCTAGTCGTAGTGTATGATTTGCGGTCTCATTAAAACTGAATTCCTCTTTCTTCAGTGTATCATTCTCGGTCATTGTCCTCATTACCTACCCCTCTACATCTTCAGGCCTAAGTATTCAATCCATGAGTAAGAACTACATTCAGCCACCTCATTTCCTTCCTTTGCCGATAGCTGCTCCCTCAGTCAATTATCAGTCGTCAGATCCCCAACTCAAGCCAAGCGTGACATGGAAGAAGGGGAATTCCTGGTTTCTCTGGCTATTAAGGATGCATATCTTCACATCCCAATATGGTCGCCTCTTTAGACTTAACTCAGGTTTGCACTGCAGGACAGTCACTACCAGGTCCAGGCCTTGCCTTTCGGCTTATCAACGGCACTGAGGATGTTATCAGGGGTGATGGCAGATATGTTGCTACAACTCCGCAAGCAGGAAGTGAAAATCATTCTATACTTGGACGATCTCCTCATAATGGCTATATTCAGAGCACTTGATGGAAAAGATCAGCCTTCAAACACGACTACTCACGGATCACGGGTGGATTCTCAATCTGCAGAAATTCCACCTAGGACCTATGCAGAGGCTTCAGTTCCTGGTAATGATATTGGACACGGTGTCTCAGAAGGTGTTCCTTCCTATGGACAAGGCAAAGATACATCAGACGATGGTACATTCCATTTTGAAGCTGAACAAAATCTTGGTACATCTTTGCATAAGCTTACTGGGAAAGATGATGGCCTCCTACGACGCATTTCGGTAAGGAAGATTCCATGCATGACCATTCCAGCTGGATCTGCTGGACAAATGGTCTGGGTCACATCTTAACATACGCCAGATGATATGCCTTTCAACAAACGCCAGGATTTCCCTCTTATGGTGGTTGCTGATCTCCCTCCTGGAGGGTCGACACTTCAGAATTCAGGATTGGATTCTGTTGACAACGGATGCAAGCCTCCATGGTTGGGGTGCAGTGACCCTAGGGGCTCGGTTCCAATGAAGGTGGTCTGACCAAGAGGCTTCCCTTCCGATAAAAGTTTTGGAACTCAGGGCGATTTACAATGCCCTTCTGCTGACCTCTTTTATATCCTTCAGTATCAGGCCATACAGGTATGGTTGGAAAATGCACCAACTGTGGCATACATAAACCAACAAGGAGGTCCAAACAGCAGAACTGCAATGAGGGAGGTGTCACAGATACTCCTCTGGATGGAGTGGAATTCCAAGGCCATTTCCACCATATTAATTCTGGGAGTAGACAATTGGGGAGCAGACTTCCTCAGTAGACATGATCTGCACCTGGGGGAATGGGGCCTCTACCTGCAAGTGTTTCAGCAGATATTTCATCGGTGTGGCTACCCGCAAATCGACTTGTTGATTTCTCAGCTTACCAAGAAGCTTCTGCGTTACTGATCTGGGACGAGGGATACACAGGCCGCAGCAGTGGACGCTCTGGCGACACCGTGGATTTACCGGTTGGTGTACTTGTTCCCTCCAGTTCCTCTAATTCCAAGAGTTCTCAAAGGACTTAAGGGGACAGGGTTCAGGCAATTCTGATTGCCCCAGACTGGCCCCGCAGGGCCTGGTATGTAGACATTCTAGCCTTATTACTCGTAGGCCCCTGGCCTCTGCCAATTCAGGATGATCGTCTTACACAAGGGCCATTCATCTATCCAGACTTACCACGGCTACGTTTGATGCATTGGAAGTATATTGGGAGGATTTTTGCCAGGAAAGATTCCGGGCAAGGTTATCTCGACTGCTCCAAGCCGGCCAGATGGTCACATCGAAACATTACCATCGCATATGGAAGAAATGTGTCTCTTGGTGTGAGGGTCAACAGTATTCTGCTGTGGATTTTCATCTGGGACATTTCTTGCACTTCCTGCAGGCTGTTGTGGATGTGGACCTACGTTTAGGCTCCATAAAAGTTCAAATCTCAGCCTTGTCTTTTTTTCTTCCAGGGAAGTAGATTATAGTGGTACTATATAAATAGAAGGTAGTTTCACCTCCAGGCAAATGCTTCAATTTAGTGTAGTGACCCCGGTCCAGCCGTCAGGACACTTAGTTATATTAAACCTTATTGAAGGCAGAAGGCAAAGCATTCAGTGGCCACGCACCAGGATCCAAAATGGCAGCCATCTCCCTCCCCAATATCACCGCTGGGCTCCAGTGACTGTGGGCAGCCCGTTCTATCCCTAGCAGTAGCGGGGGCTACGCACCTGTGTTATCTGGAGAGCAAGTACTCCCGTCTGAGCCAGAAGCACCTTCAAGTCAGGTATCCGTCCGAAGCATGCAGGAAAGACTGGCCGCACATAGCCCCAGAATACAGTCCGTGGCTTCAGCAGCGTCACTAGGCTGCGGCAGGGAACGGAGCCCGGAGTGAGCGGAGCGAGCGGCTATAGGGCAGTAGGAGTGGGGGACTTAATAGATTGGGGAATAAGGAAAAAAATACCCAGGGGTATTCGGGCGCTATGAGGCGAGGTGCTTGGCTAAGCAGCAGCCAGTATTTAGGGGAGTCACTCCCTATATGGTAACAATAGAAAAGAAAAGGAGGCTGCGCTATGAGAGGAAAGAACAGTACCATTCACTAAGTGTGTACATTGTAAAACAATTTATTAAAAAACAATAACTCTTTAAAAAGCAGTATTTTGTGTAAAATAAGCCAATTGTAAGCAAGGAATGATTTAGCCAATGATATAAGATGGATGAAGTTTACCCCTGGAGATGATTCAGGACTGATGTTTTGTATTCTCTAGGATCCGTTCCACATTTTGCCCATAGATGATATGTCCAGTTAAATACCACTATAAAGAGTCCCTTTTAGATGGTATTGAGTCCAAATAAAAGTTCCATATGCCGCTAGAGGGTTATTGCAATATCCCATGTATGGTGGGTACCTCATGCGATGCGGAGATAGGATGGTGCCTCTCTAGGACTCCACTGGATAGCTGGTAGGTGATATGGGCTGGTTCGGGTCCAATTCCGGGTTGTCCTGTTCAAAAGGGTAAATGACTGACGCGTTTCGCTGCATAAACCTTTGAAAAAGCTGCAAGGTTTATGCAGCGAACGGATCCTAGAGAATACAAAGTATGGCGGCAGCAGTATAGATTCTGATATGTAATTCTCTGTATCATACTTACCGTACACACATCATCCTTATTACTATTGAGAGAATAGAGGTAAGACACTGATGATGGGGATGTCCTTTTCTCGTAGTCTGTTGGGGATGCTGGGGTCCATTTAGTACCAGGGGAGCTAGACAAGTCCTTTGGGACCCACTGGCACTTTGAGAGTTTAATAGTGTAGGCTGGCCCCTCCCTCTATGCTCCTCCTACTAGACTTAGTCTAGAAACTGTGCCCGAGGAGACGGACATACTTCGAGAGAAGGAATTACACAGATAGTGGTGAGATTCACACCAGCTCACACATAACATAAGGCCAAACTAACCAACTTGGAACAATTCAGCAACAGCTGAACCAACAATACTGAACCAATTAACAATGCAGTAATACGAAGCACAGGGCGGGCACCCAGCATCCTCTATGGACTACGAGAAAAGGATTTATCGGTAGGTAATTAAAATCCTATTTTCTCTTATGTCCTAGAGGATGCTGGGATCCATTTAGTACCATGGACTCCCAGTACAGGAGTGAGAGTACTGAGGTTCCTGCAGAACTGATTGGCCTCTGAGGACCTCAAGTTTGGTCAAAGTATAGGACTTGTAAAACTTAGCAAACGTGTTCGACCCTGACCAAGTAGCTGCTCGGCAAAGCTGAATAGCCGAGACACCCTGGGCAGCTGCCCAGGAAGAACCCACTTTACGGGTAGAGTGGACCTGAACAGATTTTGGAATTGTCAATCCTGACGTGGGATAAGCATGCTGGATAGTAAGCCTGATCCAGCGTGAAATTGTCTGCTTAGAAGCAGGACACCCAATCTTGTTGGGTTCATAAAGTACAAATAGTGCGTCTGACTTCCTGTGATGAGTAGTTCTCTTCACATAGATTTTCAAAGCCCGCACGACATCCACGGACTTTGAGGTAATTGAGGTGTCAGTAGCCACTGGCACCACAATAGGTTGGTTTATATGAAAAGCCGACACAACCTTAGGGAGAAATTGTTGACGCGTTCTGAGCTCCGCTCTATCCTCATGGAAAATCAAGTAGGGGCTCTTGTGCGAAAATGCCCCCAATTCTGACAGACGTCTGGCAGAAGCCAAGGCCAACAACGTAACTGCATTCCAAATAAGAAACTTTACGTCCACCTCCTGTAAAGGTTCGAACCAATCCGATTGCAGGAACTGCAGCACCACATTAAGATCCCAAGGTGCCATAAGAGGCACAAAGGGTGGTTGGATGTGCAGAATTCCTCTCAAGAAAGTCTGACCCTTAGGGATAGCAGCCAATTGTTTCTGGAAGAAAATAGACAAGGCCAAAATTTGGAACTTGATGGAGCCCAGGCATACGCCAACATCCACACCCGCTTGCAGAAAGAGAAAATGTCCCAGTTGAAACTCCACCGTAGGAAACTTCTTGGATTCATACCAAAACACATACTTTTTCCAAATCCGATGGTAATGCTTAGACGTTACCCCCTTCCTAACTTGGATCAGAGCAGGAAAAACTTTATTCGGAATGCCCTTCCAAGCTAAGATCTGGCATTCAACTTCCATGCCGTCAAACGTAGCTGCGGTAAGTCGTGATAGGCGAACGGCCCCTGCAGTAGAAGGTCCTCACGAAGAGGAAGAGGCCTCGGAAGATCCGCGTGCCAAGCCTGCATTGGCCAGTCAAGAGCAATGAGGATCGCTGGAACTGGTTATCTTTTTATTAGTTTTAGAATCCTTGGGATGAGTGGAAGTGGAAGGAACACATATACTGACAGGAACACCCACGGAGTCACCAGGGCGTCCACCTCCACTACCTGTGGGTCTCTGGAACAGTACCTCCGAAGCGTCTTGTTGAGGCGAGAGGCCATCATGTCTATCTGAGGTACACCCCATCGGCGTGTTACCTCTGTGAATACCTCTGGGTGGAGGCCCCTTTCTCCTGGAAGGAGATTGTGTCTGCTGAGGAATGAACGCCTACAGCGCCAGCGCATGTCGTTCTGCCCAGAGGAGGATTCTTGTTACCTCTGACATTGCAGCCCTGCTCTTCGTTCCACCCTGCCTGTTTATGTAGGACACCGCTGTGATGTTGTCCGACTGAACCTGCATGACTCGATATTGCAGAAGATGAGCCACTTTTAGAAGGCCATTGTATATGGCTCTTAGTTCCAGAATGTTTATTGGAAGGACCGGTTCCTGGCTTGACCACTTTCCTTGGAAGTTTTCCCCCTGGGTGAGGCTTGCATCCGTGGTTAGAAGAATCCAATTCTGAATCCTGAACCTGCGGCCCTCGAGCAGGTGAGAAGTTTGCAGCCACCAGAGTAGTGAAATTCTGGCATTCGGCGACAGGCATATCCGTTGGTGCATGTGAAGATGCAATCCCAACCAGTTGTCCAGGAGATCCAGCTGGATGAAGCGTGCATGGAATCTTCCGTATTGTAGAGCCTCGTAGGAGGATACCATCTTCCCCAGAAGGCAAATGAACCGATGAACCGATACCCAGGGAGGTTTCACGACATCCCGGACCATTGATTGGATCACCAAAGCTTTCTCCACCGGTAGAAACACCCTCTGCACTTCCGTGTTGAGTGTCATCTCCAGGAAGGGCAGTCTCCTTGTCTGTTCCAAATGTGACTTTGGAAGGTTCAGGATCCACCCATGATACCAGAGTAGTTGAGTTGAGAGCGCAATACTCTGCAACAGCTTCTCCTTGGAAGATGCCTCTATCAGCAGATCATCCAGATATGGAAATATGTTCACTCCCTGCGTAGGAGTAGCATCATCTCTGCCATGACCATGGTGAACACCCTCGGTGCTGTGGAGAGGCCAGATGGCAATGTTTGGAACGGATAGTGACAGTCCTGTAGTGCAAACCGTAAATAGGCCTGGTGAGGTGGCCAGATCGGAATGTGAAGGTACGCATCCTTGATATCCAGGGATACTAGGAATTCCCCCTACTCCAGTCCTGAGAGCACCGCTTTCAGAGACTCCATCTTGAATTGGAAAACCCTCAAGTAGGGTTTCAACACCTTCAGGTTCAATATGGGCCTTACCGAACCATCCGGTTTTGGTACCACAAACAAGTTTGAGTAATAACCCTTGATTTTTGGGTGAGGTGGAACTGGAACAATAACATTTGTTTGTACCAGTTTCTCTTTCATCCACTAGGGGACACTGGAGTCCTATACAGTAGGGGTGTGAAGCCTTGCACCGGAGGTGTGGCACAATCTTAAATTAACATTGTCTGCACAGCCGGCTCCTCCCCCTTCACAACCCTCCTCCCTCAGTTTGAAGAATTGTGCTGGAGGCACAATACATGGAGCACTTGAGCTCCTGACTGAAAATCTAAAAGGGGCTGCGTAACCCTAATAAAGGGGGGACAAAGCTGCCTAAGATCAGAGAGACAAATATCCCTATTGAAGGGACCTGCATCTCTCCACAGGAGATCCTCAAATCAGCTAATAGTGAGTACTGGTACAAGCTTAGCCTAGGGATCCAGTTAGAAAAGATATCATTTTTTTTTCTTTTCTTTCCCTCTCTCTCTAAAACCTCTACTGCGAATATTGTTTAAAACTCCCTTTTATACAGCTAATCAGGGAGGAAGGGCATGGCGGCGCGTGGGAGACTTAGTGCGGCGCGGGACTCAGCCTGTCTTCCCTGTAGCAGGGGGGACGGCGGAAGCGGTGCGCTGCACAGCAAGATCAGAGCAGAGCGGAGAACAGGCGCCGCTACGGGAGACGGACCCGTCGCGCGCGCCAGCCGTCGGCCCCTGGGCGATTTGCAAATGGGGTGACTCACGTGCGGAGAGGAGCACGGGCACCGCTGCGGAAGACGGACCCTGTGTAGCGGCAGAGGGGGAGATCAATGTTAAAAGGCTAAGGATATTAACAGAACCACACCATATGAACTTACATAGTGGGGATCATGTTTGTTCGTTTTGGCGCCAGGATGAGGTGAGGGATAGGTCCTCCCCTTCCCCCACACAGAAGAAATAACTCCCCCTGCTGCACGGCCTGGTTAGTACAGGCATAAGATAATAGAGAGAGTTAGGAAACAGCTCCCTCTGCTGGGGAAATGTGTATATATACAATATGAGGATCTCCTGAAAATTAAACAAACTTTACAAATTATATTTTCAAGGGACGTCTGTTCAAAGATCCCGGAGAAAATACACAGAAGCAAGCCAACTCTAACATCGTGGCTGATTTACAGTTGGGGTGTGAGGGTTGAGAGTCGGCTGGTGTTTTTTTTTTTTTTTTTGACCTGTTCCTTTTATAAAGAAAAGGGGACAGGTAATTCCAGCCGGATCCAATACCTTCGCTTCCGTCATCTCCCAGTCTTTCTCTTCCTAGTTTAAAGGGTGAAAGCGCTGTGTAATACCCTGGTGAGGGGTTTTAAAAAGAAAAACATGTCTAAGGCTACCAAGACCTCAAAGACCTGCTATGTTTGTACGAAATGTAACAAGAAGAGCACGCGGGTTGGCAGCTCTGGGGTGTGCGACTCCTGCTTAGACAAGGACGCTCCACCTGGGAGCAGTGCTCTGGCTAAGGCATGGGAAGACAACCTTGCCAATAGAATCTCCAAGGAAATGGCAGAATCCCGCAAGCAGCAATCAGAATGGGCTGCGGGATTCTCAAAGACAATGGAGGAATTTCTCATCAAGTTAACACCGCCCACACAAGCTGAGACGAGTGTGCGCAGGGCTGTTAAAAGAACTCTTCCTATTATACCAGAAACTGCAGAGGAAGAGGGTTTTCTTCTGGATACGGAAGAAGGTGAGTTAATTGAACCCATCCTAGACGCCGATTTTCCTGAAGAAGACTCAGTGATCTCTGGTCTGGATTCCTTAATTGACGCGGTTAAGGACATCCTAAGCTTTAAGGAAGAGGAAGTCCGGGAGCCGGAGGATTTCGATTTGTTCGAATCCCAAAAGCCGCGTTCAGCAGCGTTCCCCATTCCTAAATCCCTCCAGTCTCAGATGGAGGAGGCTTGGAAACAACCTGACAAACGTTTTCAATTTCCGAAACGTTTTCAGGTAACTTACCCCCTACCTAAGGGTGTAATGGACAAGTGGGAAAACCCACCGGTAGTGGATGCTTCACTAGGAAGATTGTCAAAGAAGACAATGTTGCCAATTCCTAACGTAACTACGTTAAAGGATGCGTCCGACCGTAAAGTTGACACGGCGTTAAAATCAATGTTTGTAGCAGCAGGTGCAGCGCAGAGACCTGCGATCATCTGTGCTTGGGTCAACAAAGCCATGGGTGCATGGTCTGGCCGGATCGTACAAGCTATTGAGGAGGAAAATAGCTTAGAAGAGATTACAGAGCTGGCGGAACACATTCGAGAATCTGCTTCATACTTGTGTCAAGCTTCTAAGGATATTAGCAGAATAGCATCGCGCATATCTGCATCGGCCATATCCGCTAGAAGGATTTTATGGCTCAGAGAATGGCAAGGTGACTCTGACACCAAGAAGGCGGTAGAATCCATTCCCTTTGGGGGTGAAATGCTGTTCGGACCAGAGTTGGACAAGTGGATTTCGCAGGCTACAGCGGGGAAGTCCACTTTTCTGCCAACTCCTTATACGAGAACCGCTCCACAAACTAGGAGAGGTTATTCAGGACCATCTTTTACTTAATTTAGGTCACAGTCCTTTCGAGCCCGAGGTAGGGGGTTCAGTGCACAAGCACGCGGGGGCAGAGGTAGAGGCTGCTCGCAAGCAGCAACCAGAAAGCAGGATAAACCTGCTAACAAGACCGTGGCATGACGGCCTCCCAGCTCACCTGGGGTCCCCCTTGATGGGCGGCCGACTGGAAGGTTTTCAGGACATCTGGGCCAAGACCTCACCAGAACTTTGGGTGAACAACTTAATCTCTCAGGGATACAAACTGGAATTTCAACAGAGGCCTCACAGTCAGTTTTTTACAACAGGATTGCCTCAGTGTCCTCAAAAAGCAATGGCACTACGGGCAGCAAGTCACAAATTGCTTCAAGCAGAGGTCATTATTCCGGTTACCGCTTCTCAGAGAGGAACGGGGTTCTATTCCAATCTTTTTGTCGTGCCAAAACCAGACGGGACGGTCAGACCAATACTCAATTTAAAAGTTTTCAACCAGTTTTTAAGAGTCCACAGATTCAAGATAGAATCAATCCAATCAGTCATTGCAGGCTTAGAGCCAAGCGAGTTCATGGTATCCATGGACATAAAGGATGCATATCTGAATATCCCAATCTGGACTCCTCACCAGGCTTACTTACGGTTCGCACTGGTGGCGGAGCACTACCAATTCCGGGCTTTACCGTTCGGTCTAGCGTCAGCCCCAAGAATTTTCACAAAGATCATGGCGATCATGGTGGCAGGACTGAGACTGTTGGGGGTCACGATTATACCTTATCTGGACGATTTACTGATCAAAGCTCCATCTCAGAATCGACTGCTCAAGGATGTTCAGACATCACATCAATTTCTAATTCAACATGGATGGATTGTCAATTTCCAAAAGTCCAACCTCGTACCGACTCAACTGATTCAATTCCTCGGTCTCATCTTGGACACGGTCCTATTACGTGTGTTCCTACCAGAGAGCAAGGTACAGGACCTACAGAGATTAGTGGCTCAGGTACTGAGGACGCAGACCGTTTCTCTGCACCTCTGTGTGCAACTTCTCGGGAAGATGGTGGCGTCGTTTGAAGCTCTCCAGTATGGCAGACTTCATTCCCGACCATTCCAGATGAACCTCATTGCTCAGGGAGCAGGCTCGCACTGGCTCCTACATCGGAGAATCCGACTTCAACCACAAGTACAGGTCTCCTTGACATGGTGGTCGTTACACAAGAACCTTACAGCCGGCAAGAAATGCGGCATTTGGGATTGGAAGATCCTGACGACGGATGCCAGTCTCAGAGGTTGGGTAGCCGTCCTAGAGGACCATCAGTTTCAGGGACGGTGGACGCTACAATAAAGCAAATTACCCATAAATATACTCGAACTAAGAGCAGTCTACAATGCCCTTCTCTTAGCAGAAGACCTAGTCATGAATCAACACATCAGGATTCAGTCTGACAATGTCACGACGATGGCTTACATAAACCATCAAGGAGGAACAAAGAGCAGGATGGCGTTAAAGGAGGCCACAAAGATCTTGTTGTGGGCAGAAAGAAAAGACATCATTCTCTCCGCAGTGTTCATTCCAGGTGTGGAGAACTGGGAGGCAGATTACCTCAGTCGCCAGGACATGCATCCGGGGGAGTGGTGCCTTCATCCACGGATTTTCAACATGTTTGTGATAAGATGGGGTCTGCCTCAGGTGGATCTAATGGCGTCTCGACAAAATCATCAGCTGCCCAGATATGTGTCAAGAACTCGAGATCCAGCAGCAGAAGGAGTGGACGCATTAACACTTCCTTGGTGTTACAGGAGGGTTTACATTTTTCCACCTTTCCCACTCATACCCAGGGTTCTGAAAATAATAAAGCGGGAACGAGTGTGGGTCATTCTAATCCCACCAGATTGGCCCCGCAGGAGTTGGTACACCGACCTGCGAGGGTTACTTGCGGAAGATCCTTGGAGGTTACCTCAGAGAGAGGACCTGCTATCTCAGGGACCGTTCCTACACCCCGATCTGAACAGGCTGCGTTTGACGGCGTGGCTATTGAAACCCGTATCTTAAGAAACAGAGGGATCCCACGAACGGCCATTCCTAGAATGATTGCCGCAAGGAAACCGGTCACAGCCAGGCACTACTACAGGATTTGGAGACGGTACATGGCTTGGTGTCAGGAACGGGGATGGAATTCATCTAACTTTATCGCGACTTCTACTTTTCCTTCAGGCCGGTCTAGAGGGAGGACTCAGATTGGGCTCCTTGAAGGTTCAGATTTCGGCTCTCTCCATCCTTTTTCAAGAGCGGCTAGCATCCTTACCAGAGATTCAAACCTTTTTACAGGGGGTTCTGAGGATTCAACCCCCTTTTCGTCCTCCCACGGCACCATGGGACTCAGGGTTGGTGTTAGAATATTTGAAGTCACCGACTTTTGAGCCATTGACGAGAACGGACCTGAAATATCTTTCTTGGAAGGTCACGTTATTACTGGCCTTGGCTTCGGCTAGGCGGGTTTCTGAGTTGGGAGCTTTATCCTGTAAGAGCCCTTTCTTAGTTTTTCATGAGGATAGGGCGGAACTCCGTACAAGAGCAGACTTCCTTCCGAAGGTGGTGTCGGGGTTTCATGTAAACCAGCCAATAGTGGTCCCGTCTTTCCACGGTCTCACAGATGAGGACGTGTCATTGGATGTTGTCTGAGCTTTACGGGTATACGTACAGGTTACGTCGTCCTTCAGAAAGTCGGACCATTTATTTGTTCTTTATGATGGGCCAAAGAAGGGTTGGCCGGCCTCTAAGCAGACCTTGTCCAAATGGATTAGACTTGCCATTCGGCATGCTTATATTTCCTGTGGCAAACAGGTTTCGGTTCAGACGGGTGCTCATACTACCCGATCAGTGGGTGCCTCGTGGGCGGCTGCCAGAGGTGCTTCCACTGCTCAACTTTGCAGAGCGGCGACGTGGTCTTCAGCCCACACGTTCGCAAGATTTTACAAGTTTGATACTTTTGCGTCCGGAGAATCTAAGTTCGGACGTTTAGTTTTACAGGCCACCGACAGCACTCCCTCCCTGGGGGGAAACTTTGGGACGTCCCCTACTGTATAGGACTCCAGTGTCCCCTAGTGGATGAAAGAAAAAAGAGGATTTTGGTACTTACCGATTAAATCCATTTCTCTGAATCCTCTAGGGGACACTGGACGCCCGCCTCGGTACTGTCAGCCTGCTGTGTTCCAAGTTCTTGTTTTAATCAGTTCGTACAAACAGCGTTTGTTATTCGGTTAAGAGTTCTTGGCCGCTCTTTGATATGTTGTACGGTTCGGTTCCTCGCCATGGTCTATAGTGTTATGTCCTATTCTCTCAGTCACAATTCTTCAAACTGAGGGAGGAGGGATGTGAAGGGAGAGGAGCCGGCTGTGCAGACAATGGGGGTAATTCCAAGTTGATCGCAGCAGGATTTTTGATAGCAGTTGGGCAAAACCATGTGCACTGCAGGGGAGGCCGATATAACATTTGCAGAGAGAGTTAGATTTGGGTGGGTTATTTTGTTTCTGTGCAGGGTAAATACTGGCTGCTTTATTTTTACACTGCAAATTAGATTGCAGATTAAACACACCACACCCAAATCTAACTCTCTCTACACATGTTACATCTGCCTCCCCTGCAGTGCACATGGTTTTGCCCAACTGCTATCAAAAATCCTGCTGCGATCAACTTGGAATTACCCCCAATGTTAATTTAAGATTGTGCCACACCTCCGGTTCAAGGCTTCACACCCCTACTGTATAGGACTCCAGTGTCCCCTAGAGGATTCAGAGAAATGGATTTATCGGTAAGTACCAAAATCCTCTTTTTTGAATGGCTTCCTGTAGAATAGCACTTTCTGTCTGCGAACCTGGTAAGCCTGATTTGAAGAATCTGTGAGGTGGGAGTTCCTGAAACTCCAGTCTGTACCCCTGGGTAACAATATCTGTCACCCAGGGGTCTAGGCATGATGACGCCCAGACGTGACTGAAATCTTTTAGTCTCGCTCCCACCTGTCTGATCTCCAGGCTGACAGGTCCACCATCATGCTGAATATTTGGAGGAAGCAGAACCTGGATTCTGTTCCTGGGAACCTGTTGGTGCAGGTTTTTTTGATCTTCCCCGACCACCTCTAAAGAAGACGGGAGGGGGTTTGGATTTTTTAAATTTTGCGGTCCGAACGTCATCATCCCGCTGTCGGATTCTCTAATCATATTCTATATAAGGAGCCGCGCGTTGCCGCCATTTTCACTCGTGCATTGGAGATGATAGGGAGAGGACGTGCAGTATTCTATCAGTTTCTGTATTCAGTGTGCTGAAAATATCTGTGCTCAGTGTGCTGCAAATATCTACGTTCTCTGCCTGAAAAATGCTGCATTGTAGTATAGAAGGACAGTGCAGAATTTTGCTGACCAGTGACCACCAGTATTATATAGCAGTACGGTACAGTAGGCCACTGCTCTACCTACCTGTGTGTCATCAAGTATACTATCCATTCATACCTGTGGTGCATTTTAGTTGTGTGCAGTATTATATAGTAGGAGGACAGTGCAGAATTTTGGTGACCACCAGTATATATATAGCAGTACGGTACAGTAGTCCATTGCTCTACCTCTGTGTTGTAAAGCATACTACAAAAGTTCAGTAAAATGACCCAAAAATCTAAATTAAAAGCATCTGATGAGAAGCGTAAACTTGCCAATATGCCATTTACGACACGGAGTGGCAAGGAACGGCTGAGGCCCTGGCCTATGTTCATGGCTAGTGGTTCAGATTCACATGAGGATGGAAGCACTCATCCTCTCGCTAGAAAACTGCAGTGTCACTCCTAGGTGGGCCAGGTGTTTGTGTTGGCCACTTGGGTCGCTTAGCTTAGCCATCCAGCGACCTTGGTGCACCTCTTTTTTTTTTTATTTGCATCATGTGCTGTTTGGGGACTATTTTTTAAATCGGCCATCTTGTCTGACACTGCAGTGCCACACCTAGATGGGCCAGGTGTTTGTGTCGGCCACTTGGGTCGCTTAGCTTGGTCATCCAGCAACCTTGGTGCAAATTTTAGGACTAAAAATAATAATATTGTGAGGTGTTCAGAATAGACTGGAAATGAGTGGAAATTATGGTTATTGAGGTTAATAATACTATGGGATCAAAATGACCCCCAAATTCTATGATTTAAGCTGTTTTTGAGGTTTTTTTGAAAAAAAACAAAAAAAAAAAAACAATCCAAAACGCACCCGAATCCGACAAAACATTTTTAGGGAGGTTTTGCCAAAATGCGCCTGAATCCAAAACACGCCCGCGGAACCAAAACCCGAAAAATTTCCAGTACACATCACTATTCTTCAGGAAGTTGGTTTCTACCCCCGCCTAAAACCCACGAAGCAGGGAGGCTGTTGCCAGCAGCCTTCCTGTAACCTATCTCTAGAAAATAAAAAGCTAAGAAAACTCCTAGGAGCTCCCCTAGCTGTGACCGGCTCCTCCGGGCACATTTTCTAAACGGAGTCTGGTAGGAGGGGCATAGAAGGAGGGGCAAGCCCACACTATTAAACTTTTAAAGTGCCAGTGGCTCCCAAAGGACCCATCTATACCCCATGGTACTAAATGGACTCAAGTGTCCTCTAGTACATAAGAGAAAGTAGAGTATAACCTAGCAGATGATGATGATTACAGGGTATTATATGGTATATTGCATGTAAAGTACCTTGTTCCACACCTACTCTGCTGTAGCAATATACGTTATATCAGGGTGAGTAACACATGTACAGGCTTACCAGCGTATGAGCACACACATAAAGGAATGCTACCTTACCAATGCTTCCAGGAGTAACGTTAGGAGACATTTCTCTGATCCATCAGCTCATATGACTGATATTATTGTTCATCTAGAATCTCCAAATCATACGATATGTTCCCCCATACATTGTTTTACATTGGTGCTGACATAGGACTTGGCGAGTGACTACATCTCCATTTATACTTTATGGTTAGTTACCAGTACAAGAGAGAGATATCTAAGTCTTATTATAATATTACATATGTTATTGTGAGTGTTCTCAGGAGGGTGGACACAATGGTAGTCTGACACAATATTATAAAGCCTTCATTAAAAGTTTTATTATACACACACATTTACAATTGTGTCCCAGAGAGTCGTCTTCTCCTATTGTTTACAGGATTAATATTGTTACAGAAAATGTCACATTTCCGTAATGTATTTTATTTCCAGCAGATGGACACACAAGCAGGAATATCTCAGAAGGACATCTAATGTTATCCCCGGATTGTGACATAAAAGATGACAGTAGACAGGATTCTCCAGGAGCTAATCCCATTACCCCAATTATACATCCAGCTCTATCAGCTGATCCCCCTGATCCTGGGAGATGTTCTCCTGGTCACTCTGATATTGGTGCATCTGTTACAGCTCTGAGAGTAGATACAGTGTTTCCATGTTCTATAGATGCCAAATGTTTTACAAAGAACACACAGCCTATTAACCTACACACAGGTAAGGCAGGTGGAAGGCCACTGATATGTTCAGAGTGTGGGAAATGTTTTACAAAGAAATCACATCTTGTTATACATCAGAGATGTCACACAGGTGAGAAGCCATTTCCATGTTCTGAGTGTGGGAAATGTTTTGCACTTAAATCATATCTTGTTATACATCACAGAAGTCAC
Source organism: Pseudophryne corroboree (assembly GCF_028390025.1). NCBI lineage: Eukaryota > Metazoa > Chordata > Amphibia > Anura > Myobatrachidae > Pseudophryne > Pseudophryne corroboree. Next base: position 251,466 of record NW_026967510.1, on the reverse strand, counting down.
ACAGGTGAGAAGCCATTTCCATGTTCTGAGTGTGGGAAATGTTTTGTACTTAAATCGCATCTTGTTAGACATCAGAGAAAGCACACAGGTGAGAAGCCATTTTCTTGCTCTGAGTGCGGGAAAAGTTTTACCTGGAAATCCAATCTTGTTAGACATCAGAGAGAGCATACAGGTGAGAAGCCATTTCCATGTTCTGAGTGTGGGAAATGTTTTGCATGTAAATCAGATCTTGTTATACATCACAGAAGTCACATAGGTGAGAGGCCATTTCCATGTTCTGAGTGTGGGAAATGTTTTGCATGTAAATCAGATCTTGTTATACATTACAGAAGTCACACAGGTGAGAAGCCATTTTCTTGCTCTGAGTGTGGGAAATGTTTTGCATGTAAATCAGATCTTGTTATACATCACAGAAGTCACACAGGTGAGAAGCCATTTTCTTGCTCTGAGTGCGGGAAATGTTTTACACACAAATCACGACTTGTTACCCATCAGCAAAGTCACACAGGTGAGAAGGCATTTCCATGTTCTGAGTGTGGGAAAGGTTTTGCACACAAATCACATCTTGTTATACATCAGAGAACTCACACAGGTGAGAAGCCATTTTCTTGCTCTGAGTGCGGGAAATGTTTTACACAGAAATCAGTTCTTGTTATACATCACAGACGTCACACAGGTGAGAAGGCATTTCCATGTTCTGAGTGTGGGAAATGTTTTGCATGTAAATCAGATCTTGTTGCACATCAGCGAACTCACACAGGTGAGAAGCCATTTCCATGTTCTGAGTGTGGGAAATGTTTTGCACACAAATCAGCTCTTGTTAGACATAACAGAAATCACACAGGTGAGAAGCCTTTTTTCTTGCTCTGAGTGTGGGAAATGTTTTATACGTAAATCACATCTTGTTATACATTACAGAAGTCACACAGGTGAGAAGTGATTTCTATACTCTGAGAAATAAATCATCTCTTGTTGCACACAATAGACATCACTCAGGTGAGGAACCATTTTAATCTTCTGGAGTATACTTATCATTGCCATGCATTGTTCTTCAAGGTTCTTATCCTATCTCCTATGCTTTTTGCAATATACATGTTACCACCGGGTGAAATAATCAGATGTCATGCCCTCATCTACCACTGCTATACAGATGACCTGTCTTTGCTCTAGGTACTGAGAATCCAGTACCAATCCTAAAGGGTTGTCTAGCTGAGCTCCAGGTGTGGGTGATGCCAGTTGGCTGTGACAAAGTCCTGGTGAAGCAGGTCTTTAAGCTCACCACCAAAGGGCAGGGCTACAGTTCAGCTTTGCAAACCAACCAGACTTACGCTTGGGGGTTCAGAGTTACAAAATGCTGATCATGTGTGGAATCTTGGTGTCCTGGATAATGGAGTGACACTTAGACATCAGTATCTGCCACAATCAGATCCTCATCTGAGGAACATAGCCAGACTCCAACACTTATTTCCCTCAGAAGATCTACCTACAGTCATACATGTACTTGTATCATCACGCATAGACTACTGCAATTTCTTCTACCTGGGTCTCCTAGCAAAAGAATTGCACCGCTTGTAGCTTGTACAGAATGCAGCAGCCAGGCTTTTACCTAACCAGCCCGTTCCTGCCACATAACACCCATTCTCTGCTCCCTTCACCGGCTGCCTGTAAGATGGTGACTCTATTACATAATGGGCTATCCCAACCCTACATGACCAGGGTCCATGGTACCAGAAGCAGCTTCTGCCTCGTTGCTGCCATCTGCAGATGAAGAACTGTTACCAGCAGTACCAATAATCCCCAAGAAGTTCTTAGATGTCAGAGGTGGAGACAGGGTGGTGGCACTAGTGCTGTAGCGGGGGCTGCCGGAGGCACTGTCTGTGGGTAATATTGTCCTCAAGCAGCACTAAGGTGTCAGAGGGGAGACAAGGCAGTGGCAGTAGTGGGGGGATACAGGGCGGGTGGCGGTAGTGGGGGGATACAGGGCGGGTGGCGGTAGTGGGGGGAGGCAGGGCGGGTGGCAGTAGTGGGGGGAGATTGGGCAGGTGGCAGTAGTGGGGGATATGGGGTGGTGTCAGTAGTGGGAGGAGACGGGGTGGGTGGCAGTTGTGGGGGGAGATGGGGCGGTGACCGTAGTGGGGGGAGATGTGGCAGTAGTGGGGTGGGTGACAGTAGTGGGGGAGACAGGGTGGGTGGCTGTAGTGGGAGGGAGACAGGGCGGATGGCCGCAGTGCAGTACCTGGGGCTGCTGGTGGCAGTAAAGAGGTGTATGGGTCCCACAGAGAACCAGTTGATAATTAGGCTTAATGATGATTATGCTTCCTTATTTCTAATTAATCCCTTGTATGTGTTACTGTTATTTGCTGTGTCAGCCTTTATGTGTGTTCTGTGTAATAATCCTGAAAGTAGTGCTGCTACCGATCTCATATCATTTGTAGTAGCTTGGAAAAGATGAGATATGAGGTGCACTCTGGAAGCTTATAGGGGGGTAATCAGAGATGATCGCAGATGTGACATCACGCAGCCCCCCGGAAAATGGTCCCGGCCCACCCGCGTTCACCCCTCAGGGATGCGACCGCAATGTGTGTGTCTGCGTGGCCGCTGCGCATGTGCATTTTGCCACCACCAGCAAACTGTGCTGCGGGCCGCTATTGCAGTTGGGTCTTAATGACCCCCATAGGGTTTTGGCTCTCCTGATATGTATCTGTTTTACTTACCTGCAATACTATAATGTAACTTGAATTGTTTCTGTGATTTAAAGGATATTTTATCCATGTTGTGCAGAGTAAAGTATTTTTTAAGTTTAAAATATAGAGAAAAATCTGTGTATTAAAGATATGAAATAAAGTTGTTTAAAAACAAAAGATTTCCGTTGAGTCTTTTTATGTGTCTGTGTATTATCTTATTTCCAGATAATTGTCGCTATGGTGACAGAAACAATTTCCTGTTAATGTGTTACTTTTGTGTCTAGCGGGTGGGCTCGGAAATGTTATCCTTTTCCTCGCAGCCCCAGTTGCTGGAGAAAATGAAGGAGGAGCTATTGATGGGTCACGTTCCACTTGAGTTGACAATTTTCTCACCAGCAGGTCTTTCCACCTCTGCAGACTTGTGTCCGAAAAGAGAAATACAACGTAGGCTTTAAACCTAGGATCGAGCACAGTGGCCAAAATGTAGTGCTCTGATTTCAACAGATTGACCACCCTTGAATCCTGGCAAAGCGAATGAATGGCTCCATCCACAAGTATTTCCAGGGAAGACGTTAAGTCTGAGGGACTATGCACAGGCCCAAATGATAATTGTTTTATGATCCTTCAATGTATGAACCAACCCACAGAGGGAATAATCCGAAAGTGTTAATACCAAAGATTAGCTAATCTGGTTGGAGGTGCACCATTAAGCAAATTGCAATGACTGGTTAGGTGGTCTAGAAAAAAACGCTAGTGGACTTATATCTAAAGAAGCCTTAATGTGTGGCACACTTTTTTTTCTTTGTTTCATGAATAAATTAAAACAACTTTTTTATTTTTATTTAAGATAGATTTTTCAATAGGCATGAAATAAGTACCAACCAAGTATATCATTGTAAAACCCTGTACCAGATCAGAATCCTCAATCACATGTGTTACCCATTCAGTACATATATAAATTGATAATTGACCACATCACAAAGATATGCACATGGAATAAAACAATATTGTTGGTAATAAAAGGTGTTCTCCTGTGACTGAGCATATCATGTGTAACCCTGTAACACAGCACAGTTCTCTAAGGCATGCATATCCAATTCTACACATTTGTATCACTTCTGTGACAATATTGTTATTGAGAAGGGATATTCCCTGTAACAAGGTATACACTATGAAACCCTGTCACAGAGCGAGGTATACATTATATTATCCCAAGGTTAGTGCATAGATAATATCCAGCTTTCTGCCTGTTTCATTCCAAAGGCCTGCTAAGTTGTCCCAACATGCATCTACACAATACTATTGCCAATCACTGAGTGACGACTGATATAAATATAAATCAGTCAGATAATGAGTAGTAACCAGTGACTAGTAATGACGTCTGTATGTAATGAGTCCACAAATCAGGAGAACCACCTTTCTCTGACATCCTAAGTGGATGCTGGGACTCCGTCAGGACCATGGGGAATAGCGGCTCCGCAGGAGACAGGGCACAAAAGTAAAAGCTTTAGGATCAGGTGGTGTGCACTGGCTCCTCCCCCTATGACCCTCCTCCAAGCCTCAGTTAGTTCTTTGTGCCCGGCCGAGAAGGGTGCAATCTAGGTGGCTCTCCTAAAGAGCTGCTTAGAGTAAAAGTTTTGTTAGGTTTTTTATTTTCAGTGAGTCCTGCTGGCAACAGGCTCACTGCAACGAGGGACTTAGGGGAGAAGAAGTGAACTCACCTGCGTGCAGGATGGATTGGCTTTTTAGGCTACTGGACACTAGCTCCAGAGGGACGATCACAGGTACAGCCTGGATGGGTCACCGGAGCCGCGCCGCCGACCCCCTTGCAGATGCTGAAGAGAGAAGAGGTCCAGAAATCGGCGGCTGAAGACTTCTCAGTCTTCATGAGGTAGCGCACAGCACTGCAGCTGTGCGCCATTGCTCTCAGCACACTTCACACCAATGGTCACTGAGGGTGCAGGGCGCTGGGGGGGGCGCCCTGGGCAGCATTGAAAGTACCTATGCTGGCTAAAAATACATCACATATATCCTCTGGGGCTATATGGATGTATTTAACCCCTGCCAGGTTGTCAGAAAAACGGGAGAAGAAGCCAGCCGAAAAGGGGGCGGGGCCTATTCTCCTCAGCACACAGCGCCATTTTCCCTCACAGAAATGCTGGTGGGAAGGCTCCCAGGCTCTCCCCTGCACTGCACTACAGAAACAGGGTTAAAACAGAGAGGGGGGGCACTTATTTGGCGATATTTATATATATATTAAGATGCTATAAGGGAAAACACTTATATAAGGTTGTCCCTGTATAATTATAGCGTTTTGGTGTGTGCTGGCAAACTCTCCCTCTGTCTCCCCAAAGGGCTAGTGGGGTCCTGTCCTCTATCAGAGCATTCCCGGTGTGTGTGCTGTGTGTCGGTACGTGTGTGTCGACATGTATGAGGACGATGTTGGTGAGGAGGCGGAGCAATTGCCTGTAATGGTGATGTCACTCTCTAGGGAGTCGACACCGGAATGGATGGCTTATTTAGGGAATTACGTGATAATGTCAACACGCTGCAAAGTCGGTTGACGACATGAGACGGCCAGCAAACCAATTAGTACCTGTCCAGGCGTCTCAAAACACCGTCAGGGGCTTTAAAACGCCCATTTACCTCAGTCGGTCGACACAGACACAGACACTGAATCCAGTGTCGACGGTGAAGAAACAAACGTATTCTCCATTAGGGCCACACGTTACATGTTAAGGGCAATGAAGGAGGTGTTACATATTTCTGATACTACAAGTACCACAAAAAAGGGTATTATGTGGGAGTGAAAAAACTACCGGTAGTTTTTCCTGAATCAGATAAATTAAATGAAGTGTGTGATGATGCGTGGGTTTACCCCGATAGCAAATATTGGCGTTATACCCTTTCCCGCCAGAAGTTAGGGCGCGTTGGGAAACACCCCTTAGGGTGGATAAGGCGCTCACACGCTTATCAAAACAAGTGGCGTTACAGTCTCCAGATACGGCCGCCCTCGAGCCAGCTGATAGGAAGCTGGAAAATATCCTAAAAAGTATATACACACATACTGTTGTTATACTGCGACCAGCGATCGCCTCAGCCTGGATGTGCAGTGCTGGGGTGGCTTGGTCGGATTCCCTGACTGAAAATATTGATACCCTTGACAGGGGCAGTATTTTATTGATATAGAGCACAGGTTCTCAAACTCGGTCCTCAGGACCCCACACGGTGCATGTTTTGCAGGTCTCTTCACAGAATCACACGTGACATAATTAGCTCCACCTGTGGGCCTTTTAAATGTGTCAGTGAGTAATTAATACACCTGTGCACCTGCTGGGTTACCTGCAAAACATGCACTGTGTGGGGTCCTGAGGACCGAGTTTGAGAACCACTGATATAGAGCATTTAATAGGATGCATTTCTATATATGCGAGATGCACAGAGGGATATTTGCACTCTGGCATCAAGATAAGTGCGATGTCCATATCTGCCAGAAGATGTTTATGGACACGACAGTGGTCAGGTGATGCAGTTCCAAACGGCACATGGAAGTATTGCCGTATAAAGGGGAGGAGTTATTTGGGGTCGGTCCATCGGACCTGGTGGCCACGGCAACAGCTGGGAAATCCAACCTTTTTACCCCAAGTCACATCTCAGCAGAAAAAGACACCGTCTTTTCAGCCTCAGTCCTTCCGTTCCCATAAGGGCAAGCGGGCAAAAGGCCAGTCATATCTGCCCAGGGATAGAGGAAAGGGAAGAAGACTGCAGCAGGCAGCCCCTTCCCAGGAACAGAAGCCCTCCACCGCTTCTGCCAAGTCCTCAGCATGACGCTGGGGCCGTACAAGCGGACTCAGGTGAGGTGGGGGGTCGTCTCAAGAGTCTCAGCGCGCAGTGGGCTCACTCGCAAGTGGACCCCTAGATCGTACAAGTATTATCCCAGGGGTACAGATCGGAGATTCGAGACGTCTTCTCCTCGCAGGTTCCTGAAGTCTGCTTTACCAACGTCTCCCTCCGACAGGGAGGCAGTATTGGAAACAATTCACAAGCTGTATTCCCAGCAGGTGATAATCAAAGTACCCCTCCTACAACAAGGAAAAGGGTATTATTATTCCACACTATATTGTGGTACTGAAGCCAGACGGCTCGGTGAGACCTATTCTAAATCTGAAATCTTTGAACACTTACATACAAAGGTTCAAATCAAGATGGAGTCACTCAGAGCAGTGATAGCGAACCAGGAAGAAGGGGACTATATGGTGTCCCTGGACATCAAGGATTACCTCCATGTCCAAATTTGCCCTTCTCACCAAGGGTACCTCAGGTTCATGGTACAGAACTGTCACTATCAGTTTCAGACGCTGCCGTTTGGATTGTCCACGGCACCCCGGGTCTTTACCAAGGTAATGGCCGAAATGATGATTCTTCTTCAAAGAAAAAGGCGTCTTAATTATCCCTTACTTGGACGATCTCCTGATAAGGGCAAGGTCCAGAGAACAGTTGGAGGTCGGAATAGCACTATCTAAAGTAGTTCTACGACAGCACGGGTGGATTCTAAATATTCCAAAATCGCAGCTGTTTCCGACGATACGTCTGCTGTTCCTAGGGATGATTCTGGGCACAGTCCAGAAAAAGGTGTTTCTCCCGGAGGAGAAAGCCAGGGAGCTATCCGAGCTAGTCAGAAACCTCCTAAAACCAGGCCAAGTATCAGTGCATCAATGCACAAGAGTCCTGGGAAAAATGGTGGCTTCTTATGAAGCGATTCCATTCGGCAGATTTCACGCTAGAAATTTTCAGGGGGATCTGCTGGACGAATGGTCCGGATCGCATCTTCAGATGCATCAGCGGATAATCCTGTCTCCAAGGACAAGGGTGTCTCTTCTGTGGGGGCTGCAGAGTGCTCATCTTCTAGAGGGCAGCACATTCGGCATTCAGGACTGTGTTCTGGTGACCACGGATGCCAGCCTGAGAGGCTGGGGAGCAGTCACACAGGGAAGAAATTTCCAAGGAGTGTGGTCAAGTCTGGAGATTTCTTTCCACATAAATATACTGGAGCTAAGGGCAATTTACAATGCTCTGAGCCTAGGAAGACCTCTGTTTCAAAGTCAACCGGTGCTGATCCAGTCGGACAACATCACGGCAGTCGCCCACGTAAACAGACAGGGCGGCACAAGAAGCAGGAGGGCAATGGCAGCAAGGATTCTTCGCTGGGCGAAAAATCATGTGATAACACTGTCAGCGGTGTTCATTCCGGGAGTGGACAACTGGGAAGCAGACTTCCTCAGCAGGAACGAACTCCACCCGGGAAAGTGGGAACTTCATCTGGAAGTTTCCACATGATTGTGAACCGTTGGGAAAGACCAAAGGTGGACATGATGGCGTCCCATCTGAAGCGCCAGGTCAAGAGACCCTCAGGCAATAGCTGGGACGCTCTGGTAACACCGTGGGTGTACCAGTCGGTGTATGTGTTCCCTCCTCTGCCTCTCATACCCAAGGTACTGAGAATTATAAGACGGAGAGGAGTAAGAACTATACTCGTGGCTCCGGATTGGCCAAGAAGGACTTGGTACCCGGAACTTCAAGAGATACTAAGAAGGGTCTTGATTCAGCAAGAATCATGTCTGTTCCAAGACTTACCGCAGCTGCGCTTGACGGCACGGCGGTTGAACGCCGGATCCTAAGGGAAAAAGGCATTCCGGAAGAGGTCATCTCTACCCTGGTCAGAGCCAGGAAGGAGGTGACCGCACAACATTATCACCGCATAGGTGAAAATATGTTGCATGGTGTGAGGCCAGGAAGGCCCCACGGAGGAATTTCAACTCGGTCGATTCCTGCATTTCCTACAAACAGGAGTGTCTATGGGCCTCAAATTGGGGTCCATTAAGGTTCAAATTTCGGCCTGCCGATTTTCTTCCAGAAAGAATTGGCTTCAGTTCCTGAAGTCCAGAAGTTTGTCAAGGGAGTACTGCATATACAACCCCCTTTGGTGCCTCCAGTGGCACTGTGGGATCTCAAAGTAGTTCTGGGATTCCCCAAATCACATTGGTTTAAACCACTCAAATCTGTGGATTTGATATATCTCACATGGAAAGTGACCATGCTGTTGGTCCTGGCCTCGGCCAGGCGAGTGTCAGAATTGGCGGCTTTGTCTCACAAAGCCCATATCTGATTGTCCATTCGGACAGGGCAGAGCTGCGGACTCGTCCCTAGTTTCTACCTAAGGTGGTGTCAGCGTTTCACCTGAACCAGCTTATTGTGGTACCTGCGGCTACTAGGAACTTGGAGGACTCCAAGTTGCTGGATGTTGTCAGGGCCCTGAAAAATAGTTTTCCAGGAGGGCTGGAGTCAGGAAAACTGACTTGCTGTTATCCTGTATGCACCCAACAAACTGGGTGCTCTTGCTTCTAAGCAGACGATTGCTAGTTGGATGTGTAGTACAATTCAGCTTGCACATTCTGTGGCAGGCCTGCCACAGCCAAAATATGTAAATGCCCATTCCACAAAGAAGGTGGGCTCATCTTGGGCGGCTGCCCGAGGGGTCTCGGCTTTACAACTTTGCCGAGCTGCTACTTAGTCAGGGGCAAACACGTTTGAAAAATTCTACAAATTTGATACCCTGGCTGAGGAGGACCTGGAGTTCTCTCATTCGGTGCTGCAGAGTCATCCGCACTCTCCCGCCCGTTTGGGAGCTTTGGTATAATCCCCATGGTCCTGACGGAGTCCCAGCATCCACTTAGGACGTCAGAGAAAATAAGAATTTACTTACCGATAATTCTATTTCTCGTAGTCCGTAGTGGATGCTGGGCGCCCATCCCAAGTGCGGATTGTCTGCAATATTTGTACATAGTTATTGTTACAAAAATCGGGTTATTATTGTTGTGAGCCATCTTTTCAGAGGCTCCGCTGTTATCATGCTGTTAACTGGGTTCAGATCACAGGTTGTACGGTGTGATTGGTGTGGCTGGTATGAGTCTTACCCGGGATTCAAAATCCTTCCTTATTGTGTACGCTCGTCCGGGCACAGTATCCTAACTGAGGCTTGGAGGAGGGTCATAGGGGGAGGAGCCAGTGCACACCACCTGATCCTAAAGCTTTTACTTTTGTGCCCTGTCTCCTGCGGAGCCGCTATTCCCCATGGTCCTGACGGAGTCCCAGCATCCACTACGGACTACGAGAAATAGAATTATCGGTAAGTAAATTCTTATTTTCTGTATCTCCAGCACCCGCTACAGAAATATAACATCTGAAGAATGAATGAGGCTGGGGAGAGAGTAGCAGCCTGTAATAATGATAATATATGCTGTTATATAAACAGTGCTATAACCATTCTTCTGATAGAGATCCTTCCTCTGATAGATATAAAGAATCTCTGGTGTATATAGGCTGAATCCCCCTTCTACTTATGTTCCATGTGCCGCGGGGCAGTGACTGGGAACAATGAGAGCAGTCAATAAACTAGGATTTATCCCGCACCAGACTGAAATATAAATTTGATTAGAAGAAACCAACTAACAAAAATAGAACCCAATTAAATTAAAAATGTTAAAGCATGAAAACACACCTACAAACATTTACTTTTGACTTACAACACCAGGAAAACGCCAAGGCAACCAGTAAAAAAAAAAAACAGTACATCAGGCCTGGCCAACTTGTGGCTCTCCAGATGTAGTGAAACTACACATCCCAGCATGCCCTGCCACAGTTTTAGCATTCCCTAATAGCAAAACTGTGGCAAGGCATGATGGGACTTGTAGTTTCACAACAGCTGGAGAGCCACAGGTTGGCCATGCCTGCACTACATCACCAACACATTAGAAGAATGCACAAACTGACAACCACAATTAGCTAGAAGACATTTCAGACAACTAAGGACAAAGCACAAAAAACACAACTCACCATCCTGCCTTGGCCGATCCGAATCCCGGACATAAGTGGCACCAACCACTTCTGGCGGAATGAGTGCACGCACAGGCTCTTCCCAATCACGGTAAGATGCACGGAAGGGGTGTCCACCCCGGTTTGGCGGGCCGATTTAGCCTCCTTGGCCATCTTCGCCTTGACACGGCGCTTTATGTCGTAAAAACGCTTACGACGCGTGTCCTCGGTCCGCCTCACCACACCCTCACTATTCACAGCCGCAACAACCTTCCTCCACAGAACACTCTTCCTGCGTGACGACACCTTTGCAGCATCATGGCCAAACAACTGCCGATGATGCCTCATCAGCTCCCGCACCAAAGCCATATTCTCAGCGTAGCTGAATTTAACATTGCGGCCCGTCTTTGTAGTGGTGCGTGGCTGCGGAGCCACAACACCATCACTATCACTGGAGGCTGCAGCAGCAGCCACACCCTCCTCACTAACCTCCTCGCTCTCACTCACCTCCTCCCTCTCACTCACCTCCTCCACCTCACTCACCTCCTCCACCTCACTCACCTCCTCCCTCTCACTCACCTCCTCCACCTCACTCACCTCCTCCACCTCACTCACTTCCTCCACCTCACTCACCTCTGACTGGGACATAATCAGGACGTTATACACATTGCAGCAGGTAGAGCACGTTATACACATTGCAGCAGGTAGAGCACGTTATACACATTGCAGCAGGTAGAGCACGTTACACACATTGCAGCAGGTAGAGCGCGTTATACACATTGCGCCAGGTAGAGCACGTTATACACATTGCACCAGGTAGAGCACGTTATACACATTGCAGCAGGTAGAGCACGTTATACACATTGCAGCAGGTAGAGCGCGTTATACACATTGCGCCAGGTAGAGCGCGTTATACACATTGCGCCAGGTAGAGCACATTATACACATTGCAGCAGGTAGAGCACGTTATACACATTCCAGCCGGTTAGAGCACGTTATACACATTGCAGCAGGTAGAGCACGTCATACACACTGCAGCAGGCAGAACACATTATACACATTGCAGCATGTAGAGCATGTTATTCACATTGCGCCAGGTAGAGCACGTTATACATATTGCACCAGGTAGAGCACGTTATACACATTGCAGCAGGTAGAGCACGTTATACATATTGCACCAGGTAGAGCACGTTATACACATTGCACCAGGTAGAGCACGTTATACACATTGCGACAGGTAGCGCACGTTATACACATTGCACCAGGTAGAGCACGTTATACACATTGCACCAGGTAGAGCACGTTATACACATTGCAGCAGGTAGAGCACGTTATACACATTGCACCAGGTAGAGCACGTTATACACATTGCACCAGGTAGAGCACGTTATACACATTGCAGCAGGTAGAGCACGTTATACACATTGCAGCAGGTAGAGCACGTTATACACATTGCAGCAGGTAGAGCACGTTATACACATTGCACCAGGTAGAGCACGTTATACACATTGCACCAGGTAGAGCACGTTATACACATTGCACCAGGTAGAGCACGTTATACACATTGCACCAGGTAGAGCACGTTATACACATTGCACCAGGTAGAGCACGTTATACACATTGCACCAGGTAGAGCACGTTATACACATTGCAGCAGGTAGAGAACGTTATACACATTGCAGCAGGTAGAGAACGTTATACACATTGCAGCAGGTAGAGCACGTTATACACATTGCACCAGGTAGAGCACGTTATACACATTGCACCAGGTAGAGCACGTTATACACATTGCAGCAGGTAGAGCACGTTATACACATTGCAGCAGGTAGATCACGTTACACACATTGCAGCAGGTAGAGCACATTATTTACATTGCACCAGGTAGAGCACGTTATACACATTGCAGCAGGTAGAGCACGTTATACACATTGCAGCTGGTAGAGCACGTTATACACATTGCAGCAGGTAGAACACGTTATACACATTGTAGCAGGTAGAGCACGTTATACACATTGCGCCACGTAGAGCACATTATACACATTGCAGCAGGTAGAGCACGTTATACACATTGCAGCAGGTAGAGCACGTTATACACATTGCAGCAGATAAAGCACGTTATACACATTGCAGCAGGTAGAGCACGTTATGCACATTGCGCCAGGTAGAGCACGTTATACACATTGCACCAGGTAGAGCACGTTATACACATTGCAGCAGGTAGAGCACGTTATACACATTGCAGCAGGTAGAGCACGTTATACACATTGCACCAGGTAGAGCACGTTATACACATTGCACCAGGTAGAGCACGTTATACACATTGCACCAGGTAGAGCACGTTATACACATTGCACCAGGTAGAGCACGTAATACACATTGCTCCAGGTAGAGCACTTTATAAACATTGCAGCAGGTAGAGCACGTTATACACATTGCAGCCGGTTAGAGCACGTTATACACATTGCGCCAGGTAGAGCACGTTATACACATTGCGCCAGGTAGAGCACGTTTTAACACAGCGCCAGGTAGAGCACGTTATACGCATTGCGCCAGATAGAGCATGTTATACACATTGCGCCAGGTAGAGCACATTATACACATTGCGCCAGGTAGAGCACGTTATACACATTGCGCCAGTTAGAGCACATTATACACATTGCAGCAGGTAGAGCACATTACACACATTGCAGCAGGTAGAGCACGTTACACATATTGCACCAGGTAGAGCAATTTACACACATTACAGCAGGTAGTGCACGTTACACACATTGCAGCAGCCAGGTAGAGCACGTTATACACATTGCACCAGGTACAGCACGTTATACACATTGCAGCAGGTAGAGCGCGTTATACACATTGCGCCAGGTAGAGCGCGTTATACACATTGCGCCAGGTAGAGCACATTATACACATTGCAGCAGGTAGAGCACGTTATACACATTGCAGCCGGTTAGAGCACGTTATACACATTGCAGCAGGTAGAGCACGTCATACACACTGCAGCAGGCAGAACACATTATACACATTGCAGCATGTAGAGCATGTTATTCACATTGCGCCAGGTAGACCACGTTATACATATTGCACCAGGTAGAGCACGTTATACACATTGCAGCAGGTAGAGCACGTTATACATATTGCACCAGGTAGAGCACGTTATACACATTGCACCAGGTAGAGCACGTTATACACATTGCGACAGGTAGCGCACGTTATACACATTGCACCAGGTAGAGCACGTTATACACATTGCACCAGGTAGAGCACGTTATACACATTGCAGCAGGTAGAGCACGTTATACACATTGCACCAGGTAGAGCACGTTATACACATTGCACCAGGTAGAGCACGTTATACACATTGCAGCAGGTAGAGCACGTTATACACATTGCAGCAGGTAGAGCACGTTATACACATTGCAGCAGGTAGAGCACGTTATACACATTGCACCAGGTAGAGCACGTTATACACATTGCACCAGGTAGAGCACGTTATACACATTGCACCAGGTAGAGCACGTTATACACATTGCACCAGGTAGAGCACGTTATACACATTGCACCAGGTAGAGCACGTTATACACATTGCACCAGGTAGAGCACGTTATACACATTGCAGCAGGTAGAGAACGTTATACACATTGCAGCAGGTAGAGAACGTTATACACATTGCAGCAGGTAGAGCACGTTATACACATTGCACCAGGTAGAGCACGTTATACACATTGCACCAGGTAGAGCACGTTATACACATTGCAGCAGGTAGAGCACGTTATACACATTGCAGCAGGTAGATCACGTTACAAACATTGCAGCAGGTAGAGCACATTATTTACATTGCACCAGGTAGAGCACGTTATACACATTGCAGCAGGTAGAGCACGTTATACACATTGCAGCTGGTAGAGCACGTTATACACATTGCAGCAGGTAGAACACGTTATACACATTGTAGCAGGTAGAGCACGTTATACACATTGCGCCACGTAGAGCACATTATACACATTGCAGCAGGTAGAGCACGTTATACACATTGCAGCAGGTAGAGCACGTTATACACATTGCAGCAGATAAAGCACGTTATACACATTGCAGCAGGTAGAGCACGTTATGCACATTGCGCCAGGTAGAGCACGTTATACACATTGCACCAGGTAGAGCACGTTATACACATTGCACCAGGTAGAGCACGTTATACACATTGCACCAGGTAGAGCACGTTATACACATTGCACCAGGTAGAGCACGTTATACACATTGCAGCAGGTAGAGCACGTTATACACATTACAGCAGGTAGATCACGTTACACACATTGCAGCAGGTAGAGCACGTTATACACATTACAACAGGTACAGCACAATATACATATTGCACCAGGTAGAGCACGTTATACACATTGCAGCAGGTAGAGCACGTTATACACATTGCAGCAGGTAGAGCACGTTATACACATTGCAGCAGGTAGAGCACGTTATACGCATTGCAGCAGGTAGAGCACTTTATACACATGGCAGCAGGTAGAGCACATTATACACATGGCACCAGGTAGAGCACATTATACACATTGCACCAGGTAGAGCACGTTATACACATTGCAGCAGGTAGAGCACGTTATACACATTGCAGCAGGTAGATCACATTATATACATTGCACCAGGTAGAGCACGTTATACACATTGCAGCTGGTAGAGCGCGTTACACACATTGCGCCAGGTAGAGCACGTTATACACATTGCAGCTGGTAGAGCGCGTTACACACATTGCGCCAGGTAGAGCACGTTATACACATTGCACCAGGTAGTGCACGTTATACACATTGCAGCAGGTAGAGCACGTTATACACATTACAGCAGGTAGAGCACGTTATACACATTGCAGCAGGTAGAGCACGTTATACACATTGCAGCAGGTAGAGCACGTTATACACATTGCAGCAGGTAGAGCACGTTATACACATTGCAGCAGGTAGAGCACGTTATACACATTGTGCCAGGTAGAGCACGTTATACACATTGCAGCAGGTAGAGCACGTTATACACATTGCACCAGGTAGAGCACGTTATACACATTGCACCAGGTAGAGCACGTTATACACATTGCACCAGGTAGAGCACGTTATACACATTGCACCAGGTAGAGCACGTTATACACATTGCAGCAGGTAGAGCACGTTGTACACATTGCAGCAGGTAGAGCACGTTGTACACATTGCAGCAGGTAGAGCACGTTATACACATTGCAGCAGGTAGAGCACATTATACACATTGCAGCGGGTAGAGCACGATATACACATTGCACCAGGTAGAGCACATTATACACATTGCAGCAGGTAGAGCACGTTATACACATTGCAGCAGGTAGAGCACGTTATACACATTGCAGCAGGTAGAGCACGTTACACACATTGCACCAGGTAGAGCACGTTACACACATTGCAGCAGGTAGAGCATGTTATACACATTGCAGCAGGTAGAGCGCGTTATACACATTGCAGCAGGTAGAGCACGTTATACACATTGCACCAGGTAGAGCACGTTCTACACATTGCAGCAGGTAGAGCACGTTCTACACATTGCAGCAGGTAGAGCACGTTATACACATTGCAGCAGGTAGAGCATGTTATACACATTGCAGCAGGTAGAGCGCGTTATACACATTGCAGCAGGTAGAGCACGTTACACACATTGCACCAGGTAGAGCACGTTCTACACATTGCAGCAGGTAGAGCACGTTCTACACATTGCAGCAGGTAGAGCACGTTATACACATTGCAGCAAGTAGAGCACGTTATACACATTGCAGCAGGTAGAGCACGTTATACACATTGCAGCAGGTAGAGCACGTTATACACATTGCAGCAGGTAGAGCACGTTATACACATTGCAGCAGGTAGAGCACGTTATACACATTGCAGCGGGTAGAACACGTTATACACATTGCAGCGGGTAGAGCACGTTATACACATTGCAGCGGGTAGAGCACGTTATACACATTGCACCAGGTAGAGCACGTTATACACATTGCACCAGGTAGAACACGTTATACACATTGCAGCAGGTAGAGCACGTTATACACATTGCAGCAGGTAGAGCACGTTATACACATTGCAGCAGGTAGAGCACGTTATACACATTGCAGCAGGTAGAGAACGTTATACACATTGCAGCAGGTAGAGCACGTTATACACATTGCAGCAGGTAGAGCACGTTATACACATTGCAGCAGGTAGAGCACGTTATACACATTGCAGCAGGTAGAGCACGTTATACACATTGCAGCAGGTAGAGCACGTTATACACATTGCAGCAGGTAGAGCACGTTATGCACATTGCGCCAGGTAGAGCACGTTATACACATTGCAGCAGGTAGAGCACGTTATACACATTGCAGCTGGTAGAGCACGTTATACACATTGCAGCAGGTAGAACACGTTATACACATTGTAGCAGGTAGAGCACGTTATACACATTGCGCCACGTAGAGCACATTATACACATTGCAGCAGGTAGAGCACGTTATACACATTGCAGCAGGTAGAGCACGTTATACACATTGCAGCAGGTAGAGCACGTTATACACATTGCAGCAGGTAGAGCACGTTATACACATTGCAGCAGGTAGAGCACGTTATACACATTGCAGCAGGTAGAGCACGTTATACACATTGCTCCAGGTAGAGCACGTTATACACACTGCGCCAGGTAGAGCACGTTATACACATTGCAGCAGGTAGAGCACGTTGTACACATTGCAGCAGGTAGAGCACATTACACACATTGCAGCAGGTAGAGCACGTTACACATATTACACCAGGTAGAGCACGTTATACACATTGCACCAGGTAGAACACGTTATACACATTGCAGCAGGTAGAGCACGTTATACACATTGCAGCGGGTAGAGCACGTTATACACATTGCAGCGGGTAGAGCACGTTATACACATTGCAGCAGGTAGAGCACGTTATACACATTGCAGCAGGTAGAGCACGTTATACACATTGCAGCAGGTAGAGCACGTTATACACATTGCAGCAGGTAGAGCACGTTATACACATTGCACCAGGTAGAGCACGTTATACACATTGCAGCAGGTAGAGCACGTTATACACATTGCAGCAGGTAGAGTACGTTATACACATTGCAGCAGGTAGAGCACGTTAAACACATTGCACCAGGTAGAGCACGTTATACACATGGCACCAGGTAGAGCACGTTATACACATGGCGCCAGGTAGAGCACGTTATACACATTGCAGCAGGTAGAGCACGTTATACACATTGCAGCAGGTAGAGCACGTTATACACATTGCACCAGGTAGAGCACGTTACACACATTGCAGCAGGTAGAGCATGTTATACACATTGCAGCAGGTAGAGCGCGTTATACACATTGCAGCAGGTAGAGCACGTTATACACATTGCACCAGGTAGAGCACGTTACACACATTGCAGCAGGTAGAGCACATTATACACATTGCACCAGGTAGAAAACGTTATACACATTACACCAAGTAGAGCACATTATACACATTGCAGCAGGTAGAGCACGTTATACACATTGCACCAAGTAGAGCACATTATACACATTGCAGCAGGCAGAGCACGTTATACACATTGCAGCAGGTAGAGCACGTTATACACATTGCAGCAGGTAGAGCACGTTACACACATTGCAGCAGGTAGAGCACGTTATACACATTGCAGCAGGTAGAGCAGGTTATACACATTGCAGCAGGTAGAGCACGTTATACACATTGCAGCAGGTAGAGCACGTTATACACATTGCAGCAGGTAGAGCACGTTACACACATTGCACCAGGTAGAGCACGTTACACACATTGCAGCAGGTAGAGCAGGTTATACACATTGCACCAGGTAGAGCACGTTATACACATTGCAGCAGGTAGAGCACGTTATACACATTGCAGCAGGTAGAGCACGTTATACACATTGCAGCAGGTAGAGCACGTTATACACATTGTAGCAGGTAGAGCACGTTACACACATTGCAGCAGGTAGAGCACGTTATACACATTGCAGCAGGTAGAGCACGTTACACACATTGCACCAGGTAGAGCACGTTATACACATTGCACCAGGTAGAGCACGTTATACACATTGCACCAGGTAGAGCACGTTATACACATTGCAGCAGGTAGAGCACGTTATACACATTGCACCAGGTAGAAAACGTTATACACATTGCAGCAGGTAGAGCACGTTATACACATTGCACCAGGTAGAGCACGTTATACACATTGCAGCAGGTAGAGCACGTTATACACATTGCAGCAGGTAGAGCACGTTATACACATTGCACCAGGTAGAGCACGTTATACACATTGCACCAGGTAGAGCACGTTATACACATTGCAGCAGGTAGAGCACGTTATACACATTGCAGCAGGTAGAGCACGTTATACACATTGCAGCAGGTAGAGCACGTTATACACATTGCAGCAGGTAGAGCACGTTATACACATTGCAGCAGGTAGAGCACGTTATACACATTGCACCAGGTAGAGCACGTTATACACATTGCAGCAGGTAGAGCACGTTATACACATTGCAGCAGGTAGAGTACGTTATACACATTGCAGCAGGTAGAGCACGTTAAACACATTGCACCAGGTAGAGCACGTTATACACATGGCACCAGGTAGAGCACGTTATACACATGGCGCCAGGTAGAGCACGTTATACACATTGCAGCAGGTAGAGCACGTTATACACATTGCAGCAGGTAGAGCACGTTATACACATTGCACCAGGTAGAGCACGTTACACACATTGCAGCAGGTAGAGCATGTTATACACATTGCAGCAGGTAGAGCGCGTTATACACATTGCAGCAGGTAGAGCACGTTATACACATTGCACCAGGTAGAGCACGTTACACACATTGCAGCAGGTAGAGCACATTATACACATTGCACCAGGTAGAAAACGTTATACACATTACACCAAGTAGAGCACATTATACACATTGCAGCAGGTAGAGCACGTTATACACATTGCACCAAGTAGAGCACATTATACACATTGCAGCAGGCAGAGCACGTTATACACATTGCAGCAGGTAGAGCACGTTATACACATTGCAGCAGGTAGAGCACGTTACACACATTGCAGCAGGTAGAGCACGTTATACACATTGCAGCAGGTAGAGCAGGTTATACACATTGCAGCAGGTAGAGCACGTTATACACATTGCAGCAGGTAGAGCACGTTATACACATTGCAGCAGGTAGAGCACGTTACACACATTGCACCAGGTAGAGCACGTTACACACATTGCAGCAGGTAGAGCAGGTTATACACATTGCACCAGGTAGAGCACGTTATACACATTGCAGCAGGTAGAGCACGTTATACACATTGCAGCAGGTAGAGCACGTTATACACATTGCAGCAGGTAGAGCACGTTATACACATTGTAGCAGGTAGAGCACGTTACACACATTGCAGCAGGTAGAGCACGTTATACACATTGCAGCAGGTAGAGCACGTTACACACATTGCACCAGGTAGAGCACGTTATACACATTGCACCAGGTAGAGCACGTTATACACATTGCACCAGGTAGAGCACGTTATACACATTGCAGCAGGTAGAGCACGTTATACACATTGCACCAGGTAGAAAACGTTATACACATTGCAGCAGGTAGAGCACGTTATACACATTGCACCAGGTAGAGCACGTTATACACATTGCAGCAGGTAGAGCACGTTATACACATTGCAGCAGGTAGAGCACGTTATACACATTGCACCAGGTAGAGCACGTTATACACATTGCACCAGGTAGAGCACGTTATACACATTGCAGCAGGTAGAGCACGTTATACACATTGCAGCAGGTAGAGCACGTTATACACATTGCAGCAGGTAGAGCACGTTATACACATTGCAGCAGGTAGAGCACGTTATACACATTGCAGCAGGTAGAGCACGTTATACACATTGCTCCAGGTAGAGCACGTTAAACACACTGCGCCAGGTAGAGCACGTTATACACATTGCAGCAGGTAGAGCACGTTATACACATTGCAGCAGGTAGAGCACGTTATACACATTGCAGCAGGTAGAGCACGTTATACACATTGCAGCAGGTAGAGCACGTTATACACATTGCAGCAGGTAGAGCACGTTATACACATTGCGCCAGGTAGAGCACGTTATACACATTGCAGCAGGTAGAGCACGTTACACACATTGCACCAGGTAGAGCACGTTACACACATTGCAGCAGGTAGAGCATGTTATACACATTGCACCAGGTAGAGCACGTTATACACATTGCACCAGGTAGAGCACGTTATACACATTGCTCCAGGTAGAGCACGTTATACACATTGCAGCAGGTAGAGCACGTTATACACATTGCAGCAGGTAGAGCACGTTATACACATTGCACCAGGTAGAGCAGGTTATACACATTGCTCCAGGTAGAGCACGTTATACACATTGCAGCAGGTAGAGCAGGTTATACACATTGCTCCAGGTAGAGCACGTTATACACATTGCAGCAGGTAGAGCACGTTATACACATTGCAGCAGGTAGAGCAGGTTATACACATTGCAGCAGGTAGAGCACGTTATACACATTGCACCAGGTAGAGCACGTTATACACATTGCAGCAGGTAGAGCACGTTATACACATTGCAGCAGGTAGAGCACGTTATACACATTGCAGCAGGTAGAGCACGTTAAACACATTGCACCAGGTAGAGCACGTTATACACATTGCAGCAGGTAGAACACGTTATACACATTGCAGCAGGTAGAGCACGTTATACACATTGCAGCAGGTAGAGCACGTTACACACATTGCAGCAGGTAGAGCACGTTACACACATTGCACCAGGTAGAGCACGTTATACACATTGCAGCAGGTAGAGCACGTTCTACACATTGCAGCAGGTAGAGCACGTTATACACATTGCAGCAGGTAGAGCACGTTATACACATTGCAGCAGGTAGAGCACGTTATACACATTGCAGCAGGTAGAGCACGTTATACACATTGCAGCAGGTAGAGCACGTTATACACATTGCAGCAGGTAGAGCACGTTATACACATTGCAGCAGGTAGAGCACGTTATACACATTGCGCCAGGTAGAGCGCGTTATACACATTGCAGCAGGTAGAGCGTGTTATACACACTGTGCCAGGTAGAGTGCGTTATACACATTGCGCCAGGTAGAACGCATTATACACATTGCAGCAGGTAGAGCGCGTTATACACATTGCAGCAGGTAGAGCACATTTCTTACCTATCAGATGTCTCCTAAGGCTGGCTCAGCGCTCCAGGACCGGATCCCATCTGTTATCCTGATGTGCACATTCCTGCATCCTCTCCTGTCTCTCTGGACGCAGTCACAGTAACGCCTTATACATCTGGCATGGCGTCTCCCGCGGCCTCCGCCGCCGTCCCTGAGCTTCTGCATTCAGAGTGGCGATTACGTCAGCCGCGGCCTCCGCTGTGTCCGCGTGGTCAGATGTGCATCTGTCAGCCTGGCGTCTCCTGTCTCCGGTGGCCGGCGCCGCCATTACTGTATTCCAGACCGCATGGATTACAATCCAAACTTCCCTCCAAGTGTCTGCATGGGCGCAGCCATCTTGGATTCTGTCAGCTGATCATTCCTACCAATCCGTTGTCAGTATTATTAATTTGCATAATTGCCTAGCCAATGCCTTCCTTGCTGCGGGTATAAGTATGTTGTACCTGAGCAAGGAAGGCGTCAGTGCTTTGGTTGTCAAACCTTGTTCCAGTTTGTCTCTCTCCTGTGAATGTCTTCCAGGTTCCAGCTCCTGTCTCCAGACTTCTGCTATAGAGACCCGCACCGGCATTCCATCTGCGGTGTAGCCTGACTCTCCGATCCATACTGGACTCACCTGTTTCCAGCTACAACATCACCTGCTTCCAGCTCAGCTTCCAGCAGTGTACAGCTTCTCTTAAAGGGCCGGTGTCCTTTCTGCAGTTTACCACTCTCCACCGGTATTATTATTTCTCCGCTCTCAAATTCTACATTTCATCTATATTGCATCGCTCTCAAGCTTTATTTATTATTTAACTGGTTCCAGCCAGTATCCACTCCGTGCCAACACCTGTCTGGTTCTAACCAGTACCCACAGCAGCATTTTACCTACAGCAGTCCAGCTTTCCCTGGAACACCAGCTGGTACGACCCTGGGCTTCCCTCATTGCTACAGTTGAGCCTGGTAAGGACTTTCCAACTTGCAGATAATAAGAACTGTCTCATACCACCAGAGCTCTGTGGCCCCTGCCACCCTGTAGTACCCAGGAACTGTATTATTATTTTCTCTGCTGATTTTTATGTTTCTTTTACTGCTACTGTGATGCATGGAGTTTGTCATAAATAAATATCATTGACTTTTACTCAAGTTGTCGTGGTCACGCCTTCGGGCGGTTTCTCTTCATGTTACTTACATGTCCAGGGGTCTGATACAACCTCCCAGGTTCCGGTACATCTCAGCCCCTACAACTGAGGCTGCCTTCCGTCAGCTTAGGCCCTCAGTTGTGACAGTAAGCACTGACCTAATGAATCCAGCCGGAGACCAGGATCAAGCGGCCAGGCCGATGCAAGAACTGGCAGCCCGACTAGAACATCAGGAGGCTGCACAGGGCCACATCATCCGCTGTCTCCAGGATCTCTCTATTCGGCTGGATGGGATTCAGACAACTCTCCGTGGATTAGGCGCGTCTGGTGCGTCAACCACAGTGACTCCAACTATAACCCCACCCACCTTACCCATTTCTGCTCCACGTCTTCATCTTCCGACGCCAGCAAAATTTGACGGATCTCCAAGATTCTGCAGGGGATTTCTCAACCAGTGCGAGATTCAGTTTGAGCTACAACCTGGCAATTTTCCCAGTGACCGTACAAAAATTGCCTACATTATCTCTCTTCTCAGTGGCTCAGCCCTTGACTGGGCATCACCGTTATGGGAGAGGTCCGACACCCTGCTATCTTCTTACACCGCATTCGTGTCAACATTCAGGCGCATCTTCGACGAGCCAGGCCGGGTAACTTCAGCTTCGTCTGAGATTCTCCGTTTACGCCAGGGATCACGTACTGTAGGACAATATCTTATACAGTTGCAGATCCTGGCATCTGAACTGGCATGGAACGACGAGGCCCTGTATGCTGCATTCTGGCATGGTTTATCCGAGCGTATTAAAGATGAGTTAGCTACCAGAGACCTACCCTCCAAGTTAGATGAGCTAATCTCACTTTGTACGAAAGTTGACTTACGTTTCAGAGAGAGAGCAACTGAGCGTGGAAGATCATCTGCTCCAAAATCTTCTGCTCCTCCTCCTCGCCAACTGTCACCAACTAAAGATGAACCCATGCAAATTGGTCGTTCCCGTTTAACTCCTGCTGAGCGCCGAAGACGTCTCTCTGAGTCTCTCTGTCTGTATTGTGCAGCTCCGTCTCACACTATTAATGCCTGTCCCAAACGTCCGGGAAACTCCAAATCCTAGCTCGCCAAGGAGAGGGCCGGCTAGGAGTAATGATCTCCTCTCCATCTCCTCAAGATTGTAATCTCCCAGTCTCGCTTCAAGTTGCTCAACGTTATCAGAACGTCATTGCCCTCCTGGATTCCGGAGCAGCTGGGAACTTTATTACCGAAGCCTATGTTAAACGGTGGTCCCTACCCACCGAGAGACTTCCTTCCTCCTTTTCCTTAACTGCCGTGGATGGCAGTAAAATTTTTGATACAGTTATTGCTCTAAGGACTCTACCAGTTCGTCTGAGAGTGGGAGTTCTTCATTCCGAACTTATTTCACTTTTAGTGATTCCAAGAGCCACACATCCTGTGGTCCTGGGCCTTCCATGGCTCCTTCTTCACAATCCTACAATTGATTGGACGACTACGCAAATTCTGGCATGGGGTCCCTCCTGTGCTGAGACATGTTTGTTTAAAGTGTTGCCTGTCTGTTCTTCCTCCCCCAGGTCGTCTGATGTTCCACCTCCTCCATATCAAGATTTCACGGATGTGTTCAGTAAAGCTTCTGCTGATATCCTTCCTCCTCATAGAGAATGGGACTGCCCGATTGATCTCGTTCCAGGGAAGGTTCCACCTCGAGGCCGAACTTATCCGTTGTCTCTGCCTGAGACGCATTCTATGGAGGAATACATTAAAGAGAACCTAGCAAAGGGATTCATTCGACCTTCTTCTTCTCCAGCCGGCGCAGGCTTCTTTTTTGTAAAAAAAAAAAGATGGTGGTCTGCGGCCGTGCATCGACTACAGAGGTTTGAACGACATTACCATCAAGAACCGCTATCCTTTACCCCTGATTACTGAGCTCTTTGACAGAGTTAGCGGAGCTACCATCTTTACAAAGCTGGACTTGAGAGGTGCATACAATCTCATCCGGATCCGTGAGGGTGACGAGTGGAAGACCGCATTTAACACCCGTGACGGACATTATGAGTACCTCGTCATGCCCTTCGGATTGAGCAATGCTCCAGCTGTCTTCCAGCATTTCGTCAATGAGATCTTCAGAGACATTCTATACCGTCATGTCGTGGTCTATCTAGATGATATCCTCATTTTTGCCAACAATTTAGAGGAACATCGTTTTTGGGTAAAGGAGGTTCTGTCCCGTCTCCGTGTCAATCATCTCTATTGCAAATTAGAGAAATGCGTCTTTTTTTTTTTTTTTAAAGATATTTTTATTGAAATTTGTCAATAAACATAATATAAGTATTTAAAACAAATACAGTTAGTATAGACATTTTTCTTTTTTTTGTTGCATAAATGAAAAGAAACAATAAAAAATGGACTGTATAATGCAATTTCGTAATAACAGGCTTATTATAATGCTTAACATTAAATGTACATCAGATATAACCGGAATTATCTCTTTGTTGGAAATATAAGTACAAACTGCAAATAAAAACATTTTCTTCATCATTAATCTCTTCTCTGACATTTCTTAAAACATAGCCCTGAAATATTCAAACCTCATCAGCTAATACCAGTCCCTATTCATAAATTAAAATACCTAGGAGGGAGGGAGGGAAGGAGGGGAAAGAATTTAGAATAAAGAAGACCAGGAAAAGATAGATGAAATAGAAAAAGAAGGAAGAAAAGAAATAGATATTAGACTATACTCCACAATTCAAAATCCTTCAAAAAACAAAAGTAAGTAATCCGGTATAGGATCACCTATTTAATCGTTCTCATACCCAACTAAAACTTCTAATAGAGGAATTGAGCCACTTTACAACAGTATATCAGTCTTGCAGAGGAAAATCACCAAATGTTCTATAAATTTGTGTTTGAGTCTCAGGTTCTAGTGTATTTATAAATGGATCCCATTTAAGGTAAAACTTCTGTATATTCACAGCCATATCTGCACGAATATATTTTTTTTCATAATATAACATATTTGTTAACTTACATTTAACTTCTGCAACTGTAGGGGCTGATTTTTTAGTCCAATGTAATAGTATACATTTCTTACTTATAGTAAGAATAGTAATAAGAAGAGGTAAAATATGTTTTTTATTAAGCCCTAAATACCAAGCAGAGAAACCAAGACCCAGACAAGCTTTCACATCCGGTTTCAGCTGTAGGTCAAACACTAAATTTATAAAGCATATTATCTTACACCAAAAGTGTCTCAGCTTGTAGCAGTCCCATGTGCAATGAATAAAATTTGCAATTGCAGCTCCACATTTAAGACAATTCCCCTGTTCTTCTTTTACCATATATCTCCTTTGATGCGGAGTAATATATGCTCTATGTAATATCCGTATGTAGACTTCTTGCAAATATGCAGAAGACAAAGCTTTTAGAGAGATCCCAGCCAACTCTATCAGTTCTGGGATATCTGAAAGGGAAGGAATATCTGCTTTCCATTTCTGCAGTAAATTATCCCATTGCACATGGTCATTATCACCCATTATTAATTGGTATAAATATTTAACTTTATAACCTCTATTCAAAAGAAAAGTGAGTAACATATCCACAGACTTCACTTGTGACACATGAATACCCTTTATAGGCATAAACGGTTTTGATGCCTTAATAGAAGTTAAAAAATGACGTGTTTGGAAGTACATGAACATATGGTTTTGTGGAATAGAATAAGTTAAACATATATCTGAAAATGTTGAAATTGAGCCACCTGGGTCAAAAACTTTGTATGACAAATCCAGCCCTTTCTTTTTCCACACTGTAAATCTCGAATTAGTTAAGGTTGGAGGGAATGCAGGGTTTCCCCACAATGATATAAATTGAGTCACATAAGGATTAGTTTTAAATTTGTTATTTATGGCTAGCCAAGCTGTATAGGTATCTTTAAAAAGGATGTGAGTCTTAATCCATTGGGGGATTATAGCTAATTTAGATTGTAATAGTGCTCCCGGAGCATACGGGTGAAATATAGCTGATTCCAATTCAAAATCTACATATTCAGACTTATTTAATATCCAGGCATTAATATATCTGAAAAAAATAGAAAGTGAATAGGCAGGCACATCAGGATATCCCAAACCTCCTTTCCATTTATGTACAATCATTTTTGCCCTAGAGATCCGTGGGCGTTTACCTTGCCAGATAAATTTGAAAAATATAGAATCTAGTTTCTTAATATCCGAAGGAGATAAAGCTATTGGGATTTGTTGCATACAATAAAACAATTTTGGAAATAAAATAGATTGGACAACAGCTAGTCTTCCCAAGAGAGAGAGCGGCAAATCTTTCCATGACTCAAGCTTTAATGCTATTTTGGCTATTACTGGAGTAAAATTTGCCGAGTACATCTGAGAAAGGTCTGAGCAAATCTGTATTCCTAAATATTTAAAACGGGAAGGAGCAAGAGCAAGTGGAATGTTCATAAGTTTCAAAAAATCAGGTTTTGTATTCCCTATCAAAAGTACTTCTGACTTTGTTATGTTTACTTTATATCCCGATATTTTACTAAAGGAATCAATTAGATTAAACAAAGCTGGTAAGGACCTAATAGGGTTTGAAAGAAAGAGAAGGGCATCATCTGCAAATAAACCAATCTTTAATTCTACCGAATTAATTTTGATACCTTCAATCGTTGATGCCTCTCGAATAGCTACCGCTAACGGTTCAATTGCAATAGCGAAAAGGAGAGGGGACAAGGGACAACCTTGCCTA
Source organism: Pseudophryne corroboree (assembly GCF_028390025.1). Taxonomy (NCBI): domain Eukaryota; kingdom Metazoa; phylum Chordata; class Amphibia; order Anura; family Myobatrachidae; genus Pseudophryne; species Pseudophryne corroboree. The sequence continues at coordinate 223,737 of NW_026967510.1, read as the reverse complement.
GTTCCTCTGCCTAATAAGAAAGAGGAAGATAGGATACCGTTACAAGCTACTTGGGATTTAGGACTAGAGTATATTGTGCGAAGAATGTTAATAAATTGGGGGGGAAAGCCAAAATTAGCTAAGGTTTTAAATAAATGAGGCCATAAAACTAAATCAAATGCTTTTTCTGCATCTAATGTAACTACTATTGGATTAGAAGATGAGGAGAAAGCATTAGAACAGACATGTTGAATCGCAGCCAGGACCCTTCTTACATTCACCACTGAATGGCGTCCTGTAATAAATCCAGTCTGATCCCTATGGATCAGTGATGGCAGAATTGGTTTCAAACGTTCGGCTAATATTTTTGTAAATATCTTATAGTCATTGTTCAGAAGCGATATAGGCCTATATGACCCTGGTATATTTAAATCTCGCCCCTCTTTAGGTAGAACCTTAATAATCGCATCTGAAAAATGTAACGGGAGTACCCCATTTGTGATAATATGGTTAAAACATTCTGCTAATGGTTCAACTATAAGCGGATTCATTAGATGATAAAATTCAGTAGAGAAGCCGTCTGGGCCCGGGGCCTTTGCTGCTTTCAACTGTCCAATAACTGTGGAAATTTCTTCAGTAGTAATCGGGTTTATCAATGATTGTGAATAGAGATTAGAAAGCTGAGGTAAAGGAAGGGAGTCCCAAAATAAAGAGGAAGTTAGTTCAGATTCTTTAGTATCTATAGGGGGGGAATATAAATTTTTGTAAAAAGTCTGTAAAATACTCGCTATTTGCTGGTCAGACGTAGTAAGAGACCCATCTGAAGTCTGTAAAGGGTGTACCACTGTCTTCCGTCTAGATCCCTGTAGGAGATTAGTAAGAAGTTTCCCAGTCTTATTACCGAATCGATAGAACTTAGAATTAACATTAAACAGATATTTATCTCCGCTTATTTTAAGGAATTCATTAAAATGTAATTGAGCTTTAATATATTGAGTCTTAGTAAGAGGAGAAGGAGATTGCTTAAATAGTTGGAACGCTTTAGAGAGCTGAGATTGAAGATTGATATATAAATCCTTTCTTTTCTTTACCATTTGAGATTGGTATTGTATGATATCGCCTCTTAAAACTGCTTTGGCTGTCTGCCAAAAAATTGGGGGATTCTCCTTTGCATAATCCTCATTATGAGAAACATAGTCCTTCCACTTTTGCATTAAATTATCTTTAAATAATTTTGAATTAATCAAATAGGCCGGGAATTTCCACACTGGATTGACAGCATTAGGCTTAGCTATGCGTAAGACTGTGCATATTAATCCATGATCTGATAGAACCGGAGGCTCTATTTTTGCCAATTCAACTTTAGGGAATAGGGGGTTAGCAACAAAAATATAATCAATACGTGACCATGTGTTATGAGTCATGGAAAGACAAGAATACTCCCTCTCTATGGGATTGAGTACTCTCCAGGAGTCTATTAAATTCAGTGATTCAGCAAAAAATTTTATACCTAACTTAGGAAGTCGCACCAAAGATTTCGGGGGGGGGGAGCGATCTAGAAAGGATGTAATTAAATTAAAATCTCCACAGATTATTAGTGTAGCCGGATCATAAGTATGTAATTTAGCTAGAATTTGTCTCATAAATAATTTTTTATACGGTGTAGGGGCATAAATACTACAAATATCATAGCTTAAGCCTGCCATAGCTATTTTTACTATGACATAACGGCCTTCTAAGTCGCTTTCTACTGAGATAACCTGAAGATCTAGAGAGCGTTTAGCAAGGATTGCCACTCCACATGATTTTGTGGTATATGATGCTGATCCCAATAATGTCCAATTTAACATTTGTAGTTTCTTGACTTCAGGAGCCAGCAAATGCGTTTCTTGTAAACAGATAATATCTACAGATAATTTATTGAGATACGTCAATAATTTCCTACGCTTGGCTGGAGTATGGATACCACGAATATTTAACGATCCTATTTTGACTGACATTAATACCTTAAGAAAACATGCTATTCAATACAGTTTTGAATTGTGAAGTCAGACCAAGAAGAAATAAAGAGAGAGAGTAGGGAAAGAACAATAGGGAACACACATAAACCACTACATAAACAAACCGAATCTTGTCGGTAATAGAACAATTTGAGCAGAATAACAACATTTGCAAAAAGGACTCCCAGCTTTTAACCCCAGTCTGCACCTCAAAGGCTCCAGACATGAGGAGATCCAAAAGAAAGCTTAGCTTTAAACTAGAAAAGAATCCGGCTCAGCTCCTCCTTTTGCCCCAACTTAAATCTAACAGAAATACCATCTTGATAAAACTGTCACCATAATTTTATGGCTCTTATAACTACTATATACCTAAACTAGAAAACAGGCATATTTAGAGAATCAGAAGTGATCACTTAAAGGGTAAAGTCATCCCTCGGTACTATTGGTGTTACGTTTTCCATCGGCTTCTTCCTTCAGAAAGGCTGCCGCATCAGCTGCATTAGTAAAGTCTAATTGTCCCGAGTCTGTAAAAATCCGCAGTCTTGCTGGAAACATCATGAAAAACTTGCGTTGATCTTTAACCAAATCAGAACACACTGGAGAGAACGATTTCCTCAGCTTAGATAACTCCACCGAAAAGTCCTGAAACACTCTTAGGGAGTGACCCTCCCATTCCAGATTCTTAACTTTACGTGCTGCTTTCCATATCTCCTGCTTATGCAAGTAATTTAAGGTCTTAAAAATAACTGCTCTTGGTCGATTCGAGGGAGGTTGTGCTGTACCCCCAATTCTATGTACTCTTTCGATTATAAGATCGGCACAAGCACTTTCGATATTTAACATCTTGGGAAGCGTGATTCTCACAAAATGAGCAAGAGAAGCTCCAGCCAGCGATTCAGGGAGACCAATTATTCTTAAATTATTCCTCCTCGTTCTATTTTCTATATTATCTAACTTCTCAGAAAGACGTGCATTATCAGACGTAAGCATACGGACTTCTTTCTGTAAGGTGTCTATGTCATCTCTAGCTGTACTGATATGGCTTTCAGTATCAGAGACTCTCATATTGAGATGTTGAAGCTGACTAGAAATATCGGACACAGCCTTATTTAAAAGAGGTTCCACCGTTGCTTGAATAGCAGCTATCATGTCAGCATATGTTGAAGTAAATGTACCTGAGCCATTATTACCATTTCCACCTGTCGCAGTCTCAGAAAAAAGGTCTGGAATCACCTTCTTAGACGCTGGCGTCCCCGGCGCTGTATCTGCACCCGGCGCCATGTTATGCTCTCCACGGCGTTTCTCCTGGCGCGTCTGCTGTAGCGGGGCCGGTGATTTTGATGCCGGAGACACAGCTAGATATTTGTCCATTGTGACCTCCTTGCGACGGGGAGACCTCGACCTGTGGGCTCGTGATGTAGACAGCTTTGATATCATCAAAAGCTGGGGCTAGTTGCGGAGCTGTTGAGAGACGCTGCTCACGCTCTCATGCCGGAACCGGAAGTCAGAGAAATGCGTCTTTGAAGTCAAGTCCATTCCATTTCTAGGGTACATTGTGTCCGGTTCCGGACTAGAGATGGATCCTGAGAAACTACAAGCAATCCAGAATTGGCCGGAACCCTTAACCCTCAAAGGGGTCCAGAGGTTTTTAGGGTTCGCCAATTATTACCGAAAGTTTATACAAGACTTTTTTTCACTATTGTGGCGCCTATTACTGCTTTCACCAAGAAGGGTGCTAACCCGTCCAAGTGGTCTGAAGAAGCCATGCAAGCTTTTCATCTTTTAAAACAGAGGTTCATCTCTGCGCCTGTCCTGAAACAGCCTGACATCGACTCTCCTTTCATCTTAGAGGTGGATGCCTCCTCCGTTGGAGTAGGAGCGGTGTTATCTCAGAGGGCTAAAGATGGCCATTTACATCCTTGCAGTTTCTTCTCACGGAAGTTCTCCCCAGCGGAACGCAACTATGCCATTGGCGACCAAGAGTTGCTAGCCATCAAGCTCGCTCTAGAGGAGTGGAGATATCTGTTGGAGGGAGCTTCTCATTCAATCACCATCCTTACAGACCACAAGAACCTTCTATATCTGAAAGGCGCACAATGTCTCAACCCTCGTCAGGCCAGATGGGCACTTTTCTTTTCCAGGTTCGACTTTAAACTCCAGTTCTGTCCGGGCTCTCAGAATCGCAAGGCCGATGCCCTTTCCCGCTCATGGGAGCAAGAAAATGAGTCAGAGTCTTCAGACAAGCATCCTATTATAAATCCGTTGGCATTCTCCACGGTAGGGATGGACTCTACGCCCCCATTAGGGAAAAGTTTTGTGAAGCCGACACTAAGGAAGAAGCTCATGCATTGGGCCCATGCTTCCCGCTTTGCCGGACATACAGGTATCCAAAAAACCCTGGAGTTTATCTCTAGGTCCTATTGGTGGCCAACTCTGAAAAAGGACGTTTTGGAGTTTATTGCATCTTGCCCAAAGTGTGCTCAACATAAGGTATCCCGCCAGTCGCCTGCGGGGCAACTGGTTCCACTATCTGTTCCCCGTCGACCATGGACCCATCTGTCGATGGATTTTATTACAGATTTACCCATGTGCAACAAGTTCAATACCATCTGGGTGGTAGTTGACCGGTTCACCAAGATGGCACACTTCATTCCTCTCACCGGTCTTCCGTCAGCTTCCAAGTTGGCTCAAATATTCATACAAGAGATCTTCCGACTCCACGGTCTTCCTGAAGAAATCATCTCAGATCGAGGAGTTCAATTCACAGCCAAATTCTGGCGAAGTTTATGTCAAGTCCTCCAAGTCAAGCTAAAGTTTTCCACGGCTTACCATCCTCAGACCAATGGTCAAACTGAGAGGGTGAATCAGGACTTGGAGGCCTTCCTCCGCATCTATGTGTCCTCCTCTCAAGATGACTGGGTTCAATTACTTCCCTGGGCCGAGTTTTGTCATAACAACCAGTATCATTCTTCATCTTCTTCAACACCATTCTTCACCAACTTTGGATTCCACCCTAAAGTCCCTGAGTTCCAACCGCTTCCAGCAACTTCTGTTCCCGCAGTGGATATCACCTTGCATCAGTTTGCCAATATCTGGAAGAGCGTACGATCAGCTCTGCTCAAGGCATCGTTCAGGTACAAGAAGTTTGCGGATAAGAAGCGTCGAGCAGTTCCTGCTCTCAAGGTGGGTGATCGGGTATGGTTATCCACGAAGAATTTGAGGTTAAGAGTTCCCAGTATGAAGTTTGCACCTCGCTACATCGGTCCTTTTAAAATTGATCAAGTCATCAATCCTGTTGCTTACAGACTCCAGTTGCCTCCCTTCTTAAAAATACCCAGGACATTCCATGTTTCCCTGTTGAAACCGCTAATCTTGAATCGGTTTCATTCCTCACTTCCTCCAACTCCGAAAGTCCAAACTCAATGAGGCGTTGAGTATGAAGTAGCCAAGATCCTGGACTCACGTCACCGTTACGGTCAACTTCAGTATCTTATTGACTGGAAGGGTTATGGCCCTGAGGAACGTTCATGGACCAATGCCTCTGATGTCCATGCTCCTGCCTTGGTCCGGAGATTCCATTCCAAGTTTCCTCAAAAGCCAAAGAAGTGTCCTGGGGCCACTCCTAAAGGGGGGGTGCTGTCACGATCTGGGTATCTGGACGCCATTTCTTACCTATCAGATGTCTCCTAAGGCTGGCTCAGCGCTCCAGGACCGGATCCCATCTGTTATCCTGATGTGCACATTCCTGCATCCTCTCCTGTCTCTCTGGACGCAGTCTCAGTAACGCCTTATACATCTGGCATGGCATCTCCCGCGGCCTCCGCCGCCGTCCCTGAGCTTCTGCATTCAGAGTGGCGATTACGTCAGCCGCGGCCTCTGCTGTGTCCGCGTGGTCAGATGTGCATCTGTCAGCCTGGCATCTCCTGTCTCCGGTGGCCGGCGCCGCCATTACTGTTTTCCAGACCGCATGGATTACAATCCAAACTTCCCTCCAAGTGTCTGCATGGGCGCAGCCATCTTGGATTCTGTCAGCTGATCATTCCTACCAATCCGTTGTCAGTATTATTAATTTGCATAATTGCCTAGCCAATGCCTTCCTTGCTGCGGGTATAAGTATGTTGTACCTGAGCAAGGAAGGCGTCAGTGCTTTGGTTGTCAAACCTTGTTCCAGTTTGTCTCTCTCCTGTGAATGTCTTCCAGGTTCCAGCTCCTGTCTCCAGACTTCTGCTATAGAGACCCGCACCAGCATTCCATCTGCGGTGTAGACTGACTCTCCGATCCATACTGGACTCATCTGTTTCCAGCTACAACATCACCTGCTTCCAGCTCAGCTTCCAGCAGTGTACAGCTTCTCTTAAAGGGCCGGTGTCCTTTCTGCAGTTTACCACTCTCCACCGGTATTATTATTTCTCCGCTCTCAAATTCTACATTTCATCTATATTGCATCGCTCTCAAGCTTTATTTATTATTTAACTGATTCCAGCCAGTATCCACTCCGTGCCAACACCTGTCTGGTTCTAACCAGTACCCACAGCAGCATTTTACCTACAGCAGTCCAGCTTTCCCTGGAACACCAGCTGGTACGACCCTGGGCTTCCCTCATTGCTACAGTTGAGCCTGGTAAGGACTTTCCAACTTGCAGATAATAAGAACTGTCTCATACCACCAGAGCTCTGTGGCCCCTGCCACCCTGTAGTACCCAGGAACTGTATTATTATTTTCTCTGCTGATTTTTATGTTTCTTTTACTGCTACTGTGATGCATGGAGTTTGTCATAAATAAATATCATTGACTTTTACTCAAGTTGTCGTGGTCACGCCTTCGGGCGGTTTCTCTTCATGTTACTTACATGTCCAGGGGTCTGATACAACCTCCCAGGTTCCGGTACATCTCAGCCCCTACAACTGAGGCTGCCTTCCGTCAGCTTAGGCCCTCAGTTGTGACATACACGTTGCGCCAGGTAGAGCACGTTTTACACGTTGCGCCAGGTAGAGCACGTTACACACATTGCAGCAGGTAGAGCACGTTATACACATTGCAGCAGGTAGAGAACGTTATACACATTGCAGCAGGTAGAGCACGTTATACACATTGCACCAGGTAGAGCACGTTATACACATTGCACCAGGTAGAGCACGTTATACACATTGCAGCAGGGAAAGCACGTTATACACATTGCGCCAGGTAGAGCACGTTATACACATTGTAGCAGGTAGAGCACGTTATACACATTGCAGCAGGTAGAGCACGTTATACACATTGCACCAGGTAGAGCACGTTATACACATTTCACCAGGTAGAGCACGTTATACACATTGCACCAGGTAGAGCACGTTATACACATTACACCAGGTAAAGCACGTTATACACATTGCGCCAGGTAGAGCACGTTATACACATTGCGCCAGGTAGAGCAGGTTATACACATTGCGCCAGGTAGAGCACGTTATACACATTGCGCCAGGCAGAGCACGTTATACACATTGCAGCAGGTAGAACACGTTATACACATTGCAGCAGGTAGAGCACGTTATACACATTGCACCAGGTAGAGCACGTTATACACATTGCGCCAGGTAGAGCACATTATACACATTGCGCCAGGTAGAGCACGTTATATACATTGCACCAGGTAGAGCACGTTATACACATTGCAGCAGGTAGAGCACGTTACACACATTGCACCAGGTAGAGCACGTTATACACATTGCAGCAGGTAGAGCACGTTATACACATTGCAGCAGGTAGAGCACGTTATACACATTGCACCAGGTAGAACACGTTATACACATTGCAGCAGGTAGAGCACGTTATACACATTGCACCAGGTAGAACACGTTACACACATTGCAGCAGGTAGAGCACGTTATACACATTGCACCAGGTAGAGCGCGTAATACACATTGCACCAGGTAGAGCACGTTATACACATTGCAGCAGGTAGAGCACGTTATACACATTGCACCAGGTAGAACACGTTATACACATTGCACCAGGTAGAGCACGTTATACACATTGCACCAGGTAGAGCACGTTATACACATTGCACCAGGTAGAGCACGTTATACACATTGCGCCAGGTAGAGTGCGTTATACACATTGCTCCAGGTAGAGCACGTTATACACATTGCACCAGGTAGAGCACGTTATACACATTGCAGCAGGTAGAGCACGTTATACACATTGCACCAGGTAGAGCACGTTATACACATTGCACCAGGTAGAGCACGTTATACACATTGCACCAGGTAGAGCACGTTATACACATTGCAGCAGGTAGAGCACGTTATACACATTGCAGCGTGTAGAGCGCGTTATACACATTGCACCAGGTAGAGTACGTTATACACATTGCAGCAGGTAAAGCACGTTATACACATTGCAGCAGGTGGAGCACGTTATACACATTGCACCAGGTAGAGCACGTTATACACATTGCAGCAGGCAGAGCACGTTATACACATTGCACCAGGTAGAGCATGTTATACACATTGCAGCAGGTAGAGCACGTTATACACATTGCAGCAGGTAGAGCACGTTATACACATTGCACCAGGTAGAGCACGTTATACACTTTGCTCCAGGTACAGCACGTTATACACATTGCACCAGGTAGAGCATGTTATACACATTGCAGCAGGTAGAGCACGTTATACACATTGCAGCAGGTAGAGCACGTTATACACATTGCACCAGGTAGAGCACGTTACACACATTGCAGCAGGTAGAGCACGTTATACACATTGCAGCAGGTAGAGAACGTTATACACATTGCAGCAGGTAGAGCACGTTATACACATTGCAGCAGGTAGAGCACGTTATACACATTGCAGCAGGTAGAGCACGTTATACACATTGCACCAGGTAGAGCACGTTATACACATTGCAGCAGGTAGAGGATGTTATACACATTGCAGCAGGTAGAGCACGTTATACACATTGCAGCAGGTAGAGCACGTTATACACATTGCAGCAGGTAGAGCACGTTATACACATTGCAGCAGGTAGAGCACGTTATGCACATTGCAGCAGGTAGAGCAGGTTATACACATTGCAGCAGGTAGAGCACGTTACACACATTGCACCAGGTAGAGCACGTTATACACATTGCACCAGGTAGAGCACGTTATACACACTGCACCAGGTAGAGCACGTTACACACATTGCACCAGGTAGAGCACGTTACACACATTGCAGCAGGCAGAGCACGTTATACACATTGCACCAGGTAGAGCGCGTAATACACATTGCACCAGGTAGAGCACGTTATACACATTGCAGCAGGTAGAGCACGTTATACACATTGCACCAGGTAGAACACGTTATACACATTGCACCAGGTAGAACACGTTATACACATTGCAGCAGGTAGAGCACGTTATACACATTGCACCAGGTAGAGTGCGTTATACACATTGCAGCAGGTAGAGCACGTTATACACATTGCACCAGGTAGAGTGCGTTATACACATTGCAGCAGGTAGAGCACGTTATACACATTGCAGCAGGTAGAGCACGTTATACACATTGCACCAGGTAGAGCACGTTATACACATTGCACCGGGTAGAACACGTTATACACATTGCAGCAGGTAGAGCGCGTTATACACATTGCAGCAGGTAGAGCACGTTATACACATTGCACCAGGTAGAGCACGTTATACACATTGCACCAGGTAGAGCACGTTATACACATTGCGCCAGGTAGAGTGCGTTATACACATTGCTCCAGGTAGAGCACGTTATACACATTGCACCAGGTAGAGCACGTTATACACATTGCAGCAGGTAGAGCACGTTATACACATTGCACCAGGTAGAGCACGTTATACACATTGCACCAGGTAGAGCACGTTATACACATTGCACCAGGTAGAGCACGTTATACACATTGCAGCAGGTAGAGCACGTTATACACATTGCAGCGTGTAGAGCGCGTTATACACATTGCACCAGGTAGAGTACGTTATACACATTGCAGCAGGTAAAGCACGTTATACACATTGCAGCAGGTGGAGCACGTTATACACATTGCACCAGGTAGAGCACGTTATACACTTTGCTCCAGGTACAGCACGTTATACACATTGCACCAGGTAGAGCATGTTATACACATTGCAGCAGGTAGAGCACGTTATACACATTGCAGCAGGTAGAGCACGTTATACACATTGCACCAGGTAGAGCACGTTACACACATTGCGCCAGGTACAGCACGTTATACACATTGCAGCAGGTAGAGCAGGTTATACACATTGCAGCAGGTAGAGGACGTTATACACATTGCAGCAGGTAGAGCACGTTATACACATTGCAGCAGGTAGAGCACGTTACACACATTGCACCAGGTAGAGCACGTTACACACATTGCAGCAGGCAGAGCACGTTATACACATTGCACCAGGTAGAGCTTGTTATACACATTGCACCAGGTAGAGCACGTTATACACATTGCACCAGGTAGAGCACATTATACACATTGCTCCAGGTAGAGCATGTAATACACATTGCTCCAGGTAGAGTACTTTATAAACATTGCAGCAGGTAGAGCACGTTATACACATTGCACCAGGTAGAGCACGTTATACACATTGCGCCAGGTAGAGCACGTTATACACATTGCGCCAGGTAGAGCACGTTTTAACACAGCGCCAGGTAGAGCACGTTATACGCATTGCGCCAGGTAGAGCACATTATACACATTGCGCCAGGTAGAGCACATTATACACATTGCGCCAGGTAGAGCACATTATACACATTGCGCCAGTTAGAGCACATTATACACATTGCAGCAGGTAGAGCACATTACACACATTGCAGCAGGTAGAGCACGTTACACACATTGCACCAGGTAGAGCAATTTACACACATTGCAGCAGGTAGAGCACGTTACACAAATTGCACCAGGTAGAGCACGTTACACACATTACAGCAGGTAGTGCACGTTACACACATTGCAGCAGCCAGGTAGAGCACGTTATACGCATTGCACCAGGTACAGCACGTTATACACATTGCAGCAGGTAGTGCATGTTATACACAATGCGCCAGGTAGAGCGCGTTATACACATTGCGCCAGGTAGAGCGCGTTATACACATTGCGCCAGGTAGAGTACGTTATACACATTGCAGCAGGTAGAGCACGTTATACACATTGCAGCCGGTTAGAGCACGTTATACACATTGCAGCAGGTAGAGCACGTTATACACATTGCAGCCGGTTAGAGCACGTTATACACACTGCAGCAGGCAGAACACGTTATACACATTGCAGCATGTAGAGCATGTTATTCACATTGCGCCAGGTAGAGCACGTTATACACATTGCAGCAGGTAGAGCACGTTATACACATTGCACCAGGTAGAGCACGTTATACACATTGCAGCAGGTAGAGCACGTTATACACATTGCGCCTGGTAGAGCACGTTATACACATTGCGCCTTTTAGAGCACGTTATACACATTGCGCCTGGTAGAGCACGTTATACACATTGCACCAAGTAGAGCACATTATACACATTGCAGCAGGTAGAGCACGTTACACACATTGCAGCAGGTAGAGCACGTTATACACATTGCAGCAGGTAGAGCACGTTACACACATTGCACCAGGTAGAGCACGTTACACACATTGCACCAGGTAGAGCACATTATACACATTATAGCAGGTAGAGCACGTTACACACATTGCACCAGGTAGAGCACGTTATACACATTGCACCAGGTAGAGCACGTTATACACATTGCACCAGGTAGAGCACGTTATACACATTGCACCAGGTAGAGCACGTTATATACATTGCTCCAGGTAGAGCACGTAATACACATTGCTCCAGGTAGAGCACGTTATACACATTGCACCAGGTAGAGCGCGTTATACACATTGCACCAGGTAGAGCACGTTATACACATTGTAGCAGGTAGAGCACGTTATACACATAGCAGCAGGTAGAGCACGTTATACACATTGCGCCAGGTAGAGCACGTTATACACATTGCGCCTGGTAGAGCACGTTATACACATTGCACCAGGTAGAGCACGTTATACACATTGCAGCAGGCAGAGCACGTTATACACATTGCAGCAGGTAGAGCACGTTATACACATTGCACCAGGTAGAGCACGTTATACACATTGCGCCAGGTAGAGCGCGTTATACACATTGCAGCAGGTAGAGCGTGTTATACACACTGTGCCAGGTAGAGTGCGTTATACACATTGCGCCAGGTAGAACGCATTATACACATTGCAGCAGGTAGAGCGCGTTATACACATTGCAGCAGGTAGAGCACGTTATACACATTGCAGCAGGTAGAGCACGTTATACACATTGCAGCAGGTAGAGCACATTATACACATTGCGCCAGGTAGAGCACGTTATACACATTGCGCCAGGTAGAGCACTTTATACACATATTCCTGGTAGAGCACGTTATACACATTGCACCAGGTAGAGCACGTTATACACATTGCACCAGGTAGAGCACGTTATACACATTGCAGCAGGTAGAGCACGTTATACACATTGCGCCAGGTAGAGCACGTTATACACATTGCAGCAGGTAGAGCACGTTATACACATTGCACCAGGTAGAGCACGTTATACACATTGCGCCAGGTAGAGCACGTTATACACATTGCAGCAGGTAGAGCACGTTATACACATTGCACCAGGTAGAGCACGTTATACACATTGCACCAGGTAGAGCACGTTATACACATTGCAGCAGGTAGAGCACGTTATACACTTTGCGCCAGGTAGAGCACGTTATACACATTGCAGCAGGTAGAGCACGTTATACACATTGCAGCAGGTAGAGCACTTATACACACTGCGCCAGGTAGAGCACGTTATACACATTGCAGCAGGTAGAGCACGTTATACACATTGCAGCAGGTAGAGCACATTATACACATTGCACCAGGTAGAGCAAGTTATACACATTGCACCAGGTAGAGCACGTTATACACATTGCAGCAGGTAGAGCACGTTATACACATTGCACCAGGCAGAGCACGTTATACACATTGCACCAGGTAGAGCACGTTATACACATTGCAGCAGGTAGAGCACGTTATACACATTGCAGCAGGTAGAGAACGTTATACACATTGCAGCAGGTAGAGCACGTCATATAGACCTGTCCTATGCTGGTAGCTGGCTGCACACAGTATTAACAGTATGGACACTGCAGCCCTCCCCCAGCACCTCCGAGCTCCGCTCACAGCACAGCCTAATAAATCAAGCAGAGGGCGGCTGCCGCTGATCTCCATAAATCCCGGGTGGTGAGGGAGTGTGTACAGTGAGAGCTTCCTGATGGATTACATAGACAGGAACAAGGACGTTGCTAGGGGATGGGAACACTAGCACTGACGTGCGGTAGTGCAGCCGCCCTTTCCCTCCCTCACTGCCAGATCCTCCTGTGCGGTGTGCGCCTGGAACTTACTCTCCAACCCCGCTGCCGCTGCTGCGCTTAGTGGAGCATGCGGGACATCAGAGGTGCGTGCCCCCCCCCCCCCCATCCCCATGGGGTTTATATCAGCCAATCAGAACTGCAGCAGCGTCAGCACTGTCCAGGCTGGTAGCTGCTGCGCTATGAATACACACACAGTCACTGTCGCGTCCAGAGCGCCCGGGAAGCAGGGAAGCGTCATATACACTTTTTCTGAATGGGTGTGTCCCTGGGGACGCGCTCCACTCACATTGGCTAGAGGTGTAATGATTGATGTCTCCCTTGACCAAGAGGCTTCCTCTCCACATTTTTAGTTCTCTCTGCGCCCAGACAAGGGAGACATCAATCATTACACCTCCAGCCAATCCCAGTGGCGCGCGTCCCCGGGGACCCACCCATTCAGAAAAAGTGAGTCCCTGGGCCTTAATATTGGGTAAAATACACGTTATGCCGCGTTTTTGCGATCACTGCGCTACTGGGACTTACTATCCGGACTGCGACCTGTATACTGTCTCTGGGCTATATTTACTTCTGTTTCCTGTGACTTATCTACTACTGTGTGCTGAGAGAAATAAACCATCACTTTGTCTGAGTGATTAGAAGAACCCCGTGTCCTCACACCCCCCATGGGCCCCTATCGCTACAACCCCCCCATGGGCCTCTGTCACTACATTCCCCCCCATGTGCCCCTATCATTGGTCCCCATCGCTACATTCCCCCCATGGGTCCCCGTCGCTACGTTTCTCGCATGGGCCCCTATCACTACATACCCCCCATGGGCCCCTATCGCTACATACCCCCCCATGGGCCCCTATCACTACATTCCCCTCATGGGCCTCTGTCACTACAATCCCCCCATGGGCCCCTATCATTGGTCCCCATCGCTACATTCCCCCCATGGGTCCCCGTCGCTACGTTTCTCGCATGGGCCCCTATCACTACATACCCCCCATGGGCCCCTATCGCTACACCCCCCCATGGGCCCCTATCGCTACATACCCCCCCATGGGCCCCTGTCACTACATTCCCCCCATGGGCCTCTGTCACTACACCCCCCATGGGCCCCTATCACTACATTCCCCCCCATGGGCCCCTATCACTACATCCCCCCCATGGGCCCCTATCACTACATTCCCCCCCATGGGCCCCTATCGCTACATACTCCCCCATGGGCCCCTATCACTACAACCCCCCATGGGCCCCTATCACTACAATCTCCCCATGGGCCCCTATTACTACAATCTCCCCATGGGCTCCTATCACTACAACCCCCCCATGGGCCCCTATCACTACAACCCCCCCATGGGCCCCTATCGCTACAACCCCCATGGGCCCCTATCACTACAACCCCCCCATGGGCCCCTATCGCTACATTCCCCCCATGGGCCCCTATCGCTACATCCCCCCCATGGGCTCCTATCACTACATTCCCCCCCATGGGCCCCTATCACTACAACCCCCCCATGGGCCCCTATCGCTACATCCCCCCCATGGGCCTCTGTCACTACATCCCCCCATGGGCCTCTATCACTACATCCCCACCCATGGGCCTCTGTCACTACATTCCCCCCATGGGCCTCTATCACTACATTCCCCGCGTGGGCCCCTGTCACTACATTCCCCGCATGGGCCTCTATCACTACAACTCCCCCATGGTTCCCTATCGCTATATCCCCCCCATGGGCCTCTATCACTACATCCCCCCCCATGGGCCTCTGTCACTACATTCCCCCCATGGGCCTCTGTCACTACATTCCCCCCATGGGCCTCTATCACTACATTCCCCGCATGGGCCCTTATCACTACAATCTCCCCATGGGCCCCTATCACTACAACCCCCCCATGGGCCCCTATCGCTACATTCCCCCCATTGGCCCCTATCGCTACATCCCCCCCATGGGCTCCTATCACTACATTCCCCCCCATGGGCCTCTATCACTACAACCCCCCCATGGGCCGCTATCGCTACATCCCCCCCATGGGCCTCTATCACTACAACCCCCCTCATGGGCCCCTATCGCTACATTCCTCCCATGGGCCCCTATCGCTACATCCCCCCCATGGGCTCCTGTCACTACATTCCCCCCCATGGGCCTCTATCACTACAACCCCCCGATGGGCCCCTATCGCTACATACCCCCATGGGCCTCTATCACTACATCCCCCCCCATGGGCCTCTGTCACTACATTCCCCCTGATGGGCCTCTGTCACTACATTCCCCCCCATGGGCTCCTATCACTACAACCCCCCCATGGGCCCCTATCACTACAATCTCCCCATGGGCCCCTATCACTACATTCCCCCCATGGGCCCCTATCACTACAACCCCCCCATGGGCCCCTATCACTAAAACCCCCCCATGGGCCCCTATCACTACAATCTCCCCATGGGCCCCTATCACTACATTCCCCCCATGGGCCCCTATCACTACATTCCCCCCCATGGGCCCCTATCTCTACACGCCCCCATTGGCCCCTATCACTGCATTCCCCCCATGGGCCCCTATTGTTACATCCCCCCATGGGCCCCTATCGCTACACCCCCCCCATTGGCCCCTATCGTTACATCCCCCCATGGGCCCCTATCGCTACACCCCCCCATTGGCCCCTATCACTACACCCCCCCATTGGCCCCTAACACTACATTTCCCACATGGGCCCCTATCACTACAACCCCCCCATGGACCCCTATCACTACAACCCCCCATGGGCCCCTATCACTACAACCCCCTAATGGACCCCTATCGCTACACCCCCCCATGGGCCTCTGTCACTACAACCCCCCCATGGGCCCCTATCGCTACACCCCCCCATGGGCCCCTATCACTACATTCCCCGCATGGGCCCCTATCTCTTCATTCCCCTCATAGGCATCTATCGCTTAATTTCCCCCATGGGCCCTTATCACTACATTCTCCCCATGGGCCCCTATCGCTACACCACCCCCATGGGCCCTTATCACTACATTCCCCCCATGGGCCCCTATCACTACATTCTCCCCATGGGCCCCTATCGCTACACCCCCCAATGGGCCCCTATCACTACATTCTCACCATGGGCCCCTATCACTACAACCCCCCCATGGGCCCCTATCACTACAACCCCCCCATGGGCCCCTATCGCTACATCCCCCCCATGGGCCCCTATCACTACAACCCCACCATGTGCCCCTATCGCTACACCCCCCCATGGGCCCCTATCGCTACACCCCCCCATTGGCCCCTATCACCGCATTCCCCCCATGGGCCCCTATTGTTACATCCCCCCATGGGCCCCTATCGCTACACCCCCCCATTGGCCCCTATCGTTACATCCCCCCCATGGGCCCCTATCGCTACACCCCCCCATTGGCCCCTATCACTACACCCCCCCATTGGCCCCTAACACTACATTTCCCACATGGGCCCCTATCACTACAACCCCCCAATGGGACCCTATCACTACAACCCCCCCATGGGCCCCTATCACTACAACCCCCCCATGGACCCCTATCGCTACACCCCCCCCATGGGCCTCTGTCACTACAACCCCCCATGGGCCCCTATCGCTACACCCCCCCATGGGCCCCTATCACTACATTTCCCACATGGGCCCCTATCTCTTCATTCCCCTCATAGGCATCTATCGCTTAATTCCCCCCCATGGGCCCTTATCACTACATTCTCCCCATGGGCCCCTATCGCTACACCACCCCCATGGGCCCTTATCACTACATTCCCCCCATGGGCCCCTATCACTACATTCTCCCCATGGGCCCCTATCGCTACACCCCCCAATGGGCCCCTATCACTACATTCTCACCATGGGCCCCTATCACTACAACCCCCCCATGGACCCCTATCACTACAACCCCCCCATGGGCCCCTATCGCTACATCCCCCTATGGGCCCCTATCACTACAACCCCACCATGTGCCCCTATCGCTACACCCCCCCATGGGCCCCTATCACTACATTTCCCGCATGGGCCCTTATCTCTTCATTCCCCTCATAGGCCTCTATCGCTTAATTCCCCCCATGGGCCCTTATCACTACATTCTCACCATGGGCCCCTATCACTACAACCCCCCCATGGACCCCTATCACTACAACCCCCCCATGGGCCCCTATCGCAACATCCCCCCATGGGCCTCTATCACTACACCCCCGCATGGGCCCCTATCGCTACACCCCCCCATGGGCCCCTATCGCTACACCCCCCCATGGGCCCCTATCACTACAACCCCCCCATGGGCCCCTATCGCTACACCCCCCCATGGGCCCCTTAATTCCCCCCATGGGCCCTTATCACTACATTCTCCCCATGGGCCCTTATCGCTACATTCCCCCATGGGCCCCTATCTCTTCATTCCCCTCATAGGCCTCTATCACTACATTCCCCCCATGGACCCTTATCACTACATTCTCCCCATGGGCCCCTATCACTACATTCTCCCCATGGGCCCCTATCACTACATTCCTCCCATGGGCCCCTATCACTACATTCCTCCCATGGGCCCCTATCACTACATTCCTCCCATGGGCCCCTATCACTACATTCTCCCCATGGGCCCTTATCACTACAATCCCCATGGGCCCCTATCACTACATTCTCCCCATGGGCCCCTATCACTACATTCCTCCCATGGGCCCCTATCACTATACCCCCCATGGGCCCTTATCACTACATTCCCCCATGGGCCCCTATCACTACAATCTCCCCATGGGCCCCTATCACTACATTCCCCCCATGGGCCCCTATCACTACATTCCTCCCATGGGCCCTTATCACTACATTCCTCCCATGGGCCCCTATCACTACATTCCTCCCATGGGCCCCTATCACTACATTCCTCCCATGGGCTCCTATCACTATACCCCCCATGGGCCCTTATCACTACATTCCCCATGGGCCCCTATCACTACATTCCCCATGGGCCCCTATCACTACATTCTCCCCATGGGCCCTTATCACTACATTCCCCCATGGCCCCTATCACTACATTCTCCCCATGGGCCCCTATCACTACATTCCTCCCATGGGCCCCTATAACTACATTCCTCCCATGGGCCCCTATCACTACATTCTCCCCATGGGCCCTTATCACTACATTCCCCATGGGCCCCTATCACTACAATCTTCCCATGGGCCCCTATCACTACATTCCCCCCATGGGCCCCTATCACTACATTCCTCCCATGGGCCCCTATCACTATACCCCCCATGGGCCCTTATCACTACATTCCCCCATGGGCCCCTATCACTACAATCTCCCCATGGGCACCTATCGCTACATTCCCCCCCATGTGCCCCTATCATTGGTCTCCGTCGCTACATACCCCCCATGGGTCCCCGTCGCTATATTGTGCTCTGTGCACAATTGCAGGAATGCATGTTTAACTGTATTTATTTTATATTCAAGATGTGGTCACCTGTATATTTAAAGAGGAAAATGCACTTACTCTTACAGATGTCTGAATAATAATCTCTTATCCTCTGGAAATAGGAAGTGGCATGCTAATGGCCCTGTCCTAGCAGAGAGGTGTGAATGACAAAACCTTTTGATGTGTAAGTTCCTTAGAGAGAGATGCTAATCACGGGGTCTATGGGCTTGGAACCTGTTTCATGTAATGATTTCATTGATATATGAACCCTGAATGGCAGATGCAGGAAGGAAGACTGTTTGTATTGTAGCCTTTCCTGTTGTAATCCCAAACACTGGGTTTGCCTGGAGATGTGAATGAGACAGAAACATTTG
Source organism: Pseudophryne corroboree (assembly GCF_028390025.1). Taxonomy (NCBI): domain Eukaryota; kingdom Metazoa; phylum Chordata; class Amphibia; order Anura; family Myobatrachidae; genus Pseudophryne; species Pseudophryne corroboree. The sequence goes on along the minus strand of NW_026967510.1, from coordinate 204,566 downwards.
TATTTTGAAGCTATGTGATAAATTTATCAATAGTGAATGTTAATCTGATACCAAACGTTGTCTGGGTGACAGGAAGGAGGATATTGTTTTATTGCACTTATCTCCTTTTGAAATGTAATTTATTTATTGGTATTTTGTAAAATAACCTGATTGGTTGGAGAAGACAGGGAGGGCTTACCTCCCTGTGGTACTGTGTGGAAAATTCACATAAAAAGGAGGCCTGCGTGCCTCCAGGTTGTAATTGTACCATCTTATTTTGCTGGAACATCTTGCTGTATGCTGTTGCCCCTAGCAATAGGGAAGAGTTCTCTTTAGAACTATTGCAAATAAATACCATTTGCCTCAAGAAGATTGATTCATCTTGTGACCAACAGGGTTAGGCCAAACCTAGCCCCGTCCTCCGGCTGTCCAGGGAAGCACCTAACGTCTCCAAGTTCCGCCTTCCGTCAGCTACCGGTTGAGGCTTAGCAAGTGGCTAGTGGGGATTTGTCAACACCACACAGGTGTGGTAAGGCAGTGCGTCGGCACATACAGAGCAGAACCGTGGTTCCAAACGCCACGGCCGGTTAGGAGTTTGGTGGTGGCAGCATAAACCCGCCCACAGCGCAGTGGGTGGAGTCAGTAACAGGCGGTTACTGACGGTAAGCGGGAATCCCCTATGTGGTCAGGCTTTGTGTGACCTGATAATCCATTCTGTGCGCAGGAGACAGGACGCGAAAGCGACGAGTGCTTTCGTACAGGACCGTCCTGTCACAGAAATTGGTGGCATAGCGGTGGGATCATCCCAGGCGGCTTTTCGGTCATCCGACTGGAGAAGCCGAGTTACTCAGGAGAGGAGTAACTGCAGCGCAGAAGAACGCACAAGAAGACGGACTTCAGTGGAACGTCTAAGGCCGATCTGGAGATCGTGTGCCAGGAGAAGGGTGTGGATATCCCTTTCAACGCGTCCAGAAGCGTCATGAAGGCGGCGCTCATGAGCTTAGAGGAGTCCCATCGGGCGGAGGTGGAGAGCACTGACGGCGTCAGCATCGCAGAGGACGGCCCACCAGTGGACCTTCGTAAGGAACCGGTGAGACCCACAAGCCCCACCCCTTCTAGCAGCAGCCATGTTTCCCAGCAATCCCTAGCAGGGCCAGGATCCCAACGTCCCAGGGTGGGGGGCCCGGATACCCTAGCAGATTGGCTAGCGGAATTGGGGGAAAGGGAAACGGAGCAAGAGCGCTTGATTATCATCCAGATGTGGCGTGATGAGCGGGCACCACAGGCCGTGGTACCCCGGGAGCCGTTGTCAGCTGTTGTACACAGATCAGGACGTATTCAGTTTGCCAAGTTTGCAGACAGTGATGGGGACATTGATGGACATTTACAAGTTTTTGAAAGGATTGTAAACTACACGATTTACCCAAGTCGGAGTTGGTGAGACACCTTGTGCCCACTCTGCATGGAGTGGCCTTGGATGCCTATCGAGGAGTGGCCACGGAGGACTGTGTGGACTACGACGAAGTCGCGAAGGCCCTCCTCCAGCGATTCTTCATCACTCCAGAGTCTTACAGGAAGAAGTTCAGAGACTTGCCCAAGAATCCTAGCAGCACCCATGGGCAGTTCGCCACCCAGCTGCGGCAGTACGTGGTGAAGTTGGTGAAGGATTCTGAAGCCACTACATGGGATGCACTGATCGACCTGATCTGCAGGGAGCAATTCTACCGCAGGTGCGCCCCAGAAGTGAAGGAGTGGGTGCTAGATCGGGAGCCACCCAGCTTAAAAATGGCTGCCCAGTTAGCAGACAAGTATGTGGCAATTCGGCCACAGGGCAGAAGCGCCCCGCCAGCAGCCAGCTCCAACAGACTGTACCACCAAGGGGACCCCCCTCTTCAGCTCATCGCTCCCCAAAGCAAGCATCTTCCAACCCGGGTGCTTTTAGCCAGCAACCGCCCCACAGTGCCCCTGCCAGTAATCAGAGGACATCGGAGCCACGCCTGGATAAAAAGTGCTATGGCTGTGGGAAGATCGGACATCTGAGGATGAACTGTCCTGCATCCCAAGCACCCCAGACTCGTGCCCCAAATCCGAGTGCTGGAGCCCAAATTGCTTGCTTAACCCGTGGAGATGAGCTTCCAGAGACTGTACCCCCTCCAGTCAGTCCGATGGAGTGTGGTGAGAAACAGGTGGACTCTGTGGAAAGAGTCACCTGTATGGCTAAGAAGCCCCCACCAAATATGTGGCAGCACCTGCAGCCGGTCCAAGTGGGGTCCCTGCAGGGCGAAGGCTTAACAGACTCTGGGGCCTCCATAACTGTTGGGTTGCACTGCAAAAGTTACAGTGGCCGATGGGCTGGAGCGAGAAGTGCCCATGGCCAGAGTCTACCTCGACTGGGGAGCTGGACAAGAGCTAAGAGATGTTGCCGTAATGGATGGCCTCCCAACTGATGTCGTCTTGGAGAATGATCTCGGTGGAGGAATAGTTACTGCCTTTGCGAACGCCATCACCCGGAGTCAAGCGGACAGACTACAGTCTTCATCGTCTTTGCCAGCACCGCCCAGCCCAGAGGAAAAGATCACAGCGGCTGAACAACCGCCAACCACAGTGTCAGCCATCCCAGAGGAAAAGACCACAGCGGCCAGATCAGCACATCTACCCCTTGCCTCTGGTGGGCATCGTCCCCTAGCAACGCAGAGGATGTTGGTTCCAGTTTGTTGAATCCTGTGGGGGTGCCCAGTGATGCTCCTGTCCCTAGTGGTTTGCAAACTCCGGCGGTGAGTATCAGCGACTACCCCGACCCTACCATTACTGACCCCCACTTGACTGACCCCAATATTCCCCCTGTAGAGTGTCCAAACTTAGGAGAAAGTGAGGGCCGCAGGCAGGAGTTTAGGGAAGCTCAGCTCTCTGACCCATCCCTGGAAAGTATGAGGCGCCAAGCTGGCCGCGGCCTTGCTGGGATGGGAGCAGGGAGTGTGACCTAGTGGAAACGGTTACTGTACCGGGTAGCCAAGGTACACTGCATTCCCCCATGGGCCTCTATCACTACATCCCCCTATGGGCCTCTGTCACTACATCCCCCATGGGCCTCTGTCACTACATCCCCAATGGGCCTCTGTCACTACATCCCCCCATGGGCCTGTCACTACATTCACCCCATGGGCCTCTATCACTACATTCCCCCCCATGGGCCTATATCACCACATCCCTTCCCCATGGGCCTCTATCACTACATCCCCCCATGGGCCTCTATCACTACATTCCTTCATGGGCCAGTCACTACATTCTTCCCATGGGCATCTATCACTACATCCCCCCCATGAGCCTCTATCACTACATTCTCCCCATGAGTCCCTGTCACTACATTCCCCACATGGGCCACTATCACTGCATCCCTCGCCCCCATGGGCCTCTATCACTACATCTCCCCCCCCATGGGCCTCTATCACTACATCCCTCCCCCATGGGCCTCTATCACTACATCCCCCCCATGGGCCTCTGTCCCTACATTTCCCCATGGGCCTCTATCACTACATCCCCCCATGGGCCTCTGTCACTACACCCCCCATGGGCCTCTGTCACTGCATCCCCCATGGGCCTCTATCACTGCATTTCCCCATGGGCCTCTGTCACTACATTTCCCCCCATAGTCCTCTATCACTACATGTCCCCCATGGTCCTCTGTCACTATATCCCACCCATGGGCCTCTGTCACTACATTCTCCCCATGAGTCCCTGTCACTACATTCCCTCCCATGGGCCCCTGTCACTACATTCTCCCCATGGGTCCCTGTCACTGCATTCCCCCCCATGGGCCTCTATCACTGCATCCCCCATGGGGCTCTATTATTGCATTCCCCCATGGGCCTCTATTATTGCATTCCCTCATGGGCCTCTATCACTCTATCATGTGGGCCTATATCACAACCCCCCATGGGCGTCTGTCATTTCACCCCCATGGGCCTCTGTCGATACATTCCCTTCCATGAGCCTCTATCACTATCCCCCATGGGCCCATATCACTACATTCTCCCCATAGGCCACTATCGCTACTTTCTCCCCATGGGCCTCTGTCACTACACCCCCCCATGGGCCTCTTTCACTACCCCCCATGGGCGTCTGTTACTGCATCCATCCATGGGCTTCTATCACTGCATCCCCCCATGGGCCTCTATCACTACACCCCCCCATGGGCCACTATCACTACACCCCCCATGGGCCTTTATCACTACATTTCCCCCATGGGCCTCGGTCACTACATGTCACGCATGGGCCTCTGTCACTAAATTTTCCCCCATGGGCCTCTGTCACTACACCTCCCATGGGCCTCTATCACTGTATTCCCCCCATGGGTCCCTATCACTGCATTCCCCCATGGGCCTTTATCACTGCAACCACCCATGGTCCTCTATCACTACATTCTCTCCATGGGTCCCTGTCACTACATTCCCCACATGGGCCTCTATCACTGCATCCCTCCCCCCATGGGCCTCTATCACTACAATCCCCCCATGGGCCTCTATCACTACATCCCTCCCCCATGGGCCTCTATCACTACATTTATTCATGGGCCTGTCACTACATTCTCCCCATGGGCCTCTATCACTACACCCCCCCCCCCATGGGCCTATCACTACATTCTCCCCATGGGTCCGTCACTACATTCCCCACATGGGCCTCTATCATTGCATCCCTCGCCCCCATGGGCCCCTATCACTACATCTCCCCCTCCATGGGCCTCTATCACAACATCCCCCCCATGGGCCTCTATCACTACATTCCTTCATGGGCCTGTCACTACATTCTCCCCATGGGTCCCTGTCACTACATTCCCCCATGGGCCTCTATTACTACATTCCCCCCCATGGGCCTCTATCACTAAATTCCCCCCATGGACCTCTATAACTACATTTCCCCCCATGGGCCTGTATCACTACATACCCCCCCATGGGCCTCTGTCACTACACCCCCCCATGGGCCTCTGTCACTGCATCCCCCATGGGCCTCTGTCACTGCATTTCCCCCCATGGTCCTCTATCACTACATTCCCCCATGGGCCTCTGTCACTACAACCCCCCCCCATGGGCCTATATCACTATATGTCCCCCATGGGCCCCTGTCACTACCTTTTCCCCCATGAGCCTCTGTCACTACACCCCCCAATGGGCCCGTCACTACATCCCCCCTCCTCCCCATGGGCCTGTATCACTACATACCCCCCCCATGGGCCTCTGTCACTACACCCCCCCCATGGGCCTCTGTCACTGCATCCCCCATGGGCCTCTGTCACTGCATTTCCCCCCATGGTCCTCTATCACTACATTCCCCCATGGGCCTCTGTCACTACAACCCCCCCCCCCCCCCCCCCATGGGCCTCTATCACTACATGTCCCCCATGGGCCTCTGTCACTACACCCTCCCCCATGGACCTCTGTCACTACATTCTCCTCCTTGGCCTCAGCCCGGTCAGTAACACCGCAGCTGTGACCATACATCACCCATTATTATTATACACACATCACAACATCAGGACGGGGAAAGCGCCATGTTCTCGGCTCCCTATGGGGGCCGCCATGTTGGCTTAGTCTGAGCAAGCTCTGATAATGACGTAACAGGGAGCTGGGGCTAGAGAGTAGGCGGGGCTAACGATGGCTGAGTGACGGAAATCTGGGTGCTGTGGGCGGAGCTGGAGCTAGTTGAGTGACGGGGCATTGCGGCCTATGAGAGGGAGAGAGGGCGGGGCTGGGTGTAACAGTGACTGGAAGCTGCGATTTATGAGCAGGAGAGTGGGCGTGGCCGCGGCCAATGTACAGGAGAGTGATAGGATACGGCGGCAAATGGGCGGGAGAGTGGGCGGGCAGGGAGAGGTTGTTGTGTGACGAGACGCTGCGTCCAATGGGCAGGGAGTGGGCGGGGCTAGAGGCAAATGAGTGACGGAGTATTGCGGCCTATGAGAGGAAGTAAGGGCGGGGCTGTGTTTAACTGTGACTGGAAGCTGCGACCTATAAGCAGTGAGTGGGCGGGGCTGCTCCTGGTTGCTGAGTTACCGTGGTAGTCACTACCCATAATCCCATGCGTTATGGTGACGATCCCACGGAAATGTCGCCCCGCCCACTTCCGGTACACATTTCTCCGTCCAGGCCAGGGTGTGAGCTGCTGCCTTATCCTCCACGTAATGTCCCCTCATCCCTCCTGTCTCCTGCCCCATCCTCTCCTAATACCCCCTCTCCTACCCCCTCTCCTACCTCTCCTAATACCCCCTCTCCTGCCCCCATCCTCTCCTAATACCCCCTCTCCTGCCTCCTACCTCTCCTAATACCCCCTCTCCTGCCTCCAACCTCTCCTAATACCCCCTCTCCTGCCCCAACCTCTCCTAATACCCCCTCTCCTGCCCCAACCTCTCCTAATTCCCCCTCTCCTGCCCCAACCTCTCCTAATACCCCCTCTCCTGCCCCCATCCTCTCCTAATACCCCCTCTCCTGCCTCCTACCTCTCCTAATACCCCCTCTCCTGCCTCCAACCTCTCCTAATACCCCCTCTCCTGCCCCCATCCTCTCCTAATACCCCCTCTCCTGCCTCCTACCTCTCCTAATATCCCCTCTCCTGCCCCCATCCTCTCCTAATACCCCCTCTCCTGCCCCCACCTCTCCTAATGCCCCCTCTCCTGCCCCATCCTCTCCTAATACCCCCTCTCCTGCCCCCATCCTCTCCTAATACCCCCTCTCCTGCCCCCATCCTCTCCTAATACCCCCTCTCCTGCCCCCATCCTCTCCTAATACCCCCTCTCCTGCCCCATCCTCTCCTAATACCCCCTCTCCTGCCCCCATCCTCTCCTAATACCCCCTCTCCTGCCCCAACCCTCCTAATACCCCCTCTCCTGCCCCCACCTCTCCTAATACCCCCTCTCCTGCCCTCAACCTCTCCTAATACCCCCTCTCCTGCCTCCATCCTCTCCTAATACCCCCTCTCCTGCCCCCATCCTCTCCTAATACCCCCTCTCCTGCCCCCATCCTCTCCTAATACCCCCTCTCCTGCCCCCATCCTCTCCTAATACCCCTCTCCTGCCCCAACCTCTCCTAATACCCCCTCTCCTGCCCCCATCCTCTCCTAATACCCCCTCTCCTGCCCCCATCCTCTCCTAATACCCCCTCTCCTGCCCCATCCTCTCCTAATACCCCCTCTCCTGCCCCAACCTCTCCTAATACCCGCTTCTTCTGCCCCCAACCTCTCCTAATACCCCCTTCTCCTGCCCCCAACCTCTCCTAATACCCCCTCTCCTGCCCCCAACCTATCCTAATACCCCCTCTCCTTCCCCTGACATTCTACTAATGCCCCCTCACCTAATGACCTTCTATTGCCCTCTCTCCTGCCACTGACCTTCTCCTAATGCCCCCCTCACCTGCGGCCCCTGACATTGTCCTAATGCCCCCTCACCTGCGGCCCCTGACATTGTCCTAATGCCCCCATACCTGCGGCCCCTGACATTGTCCTAATGCCCCCTCACCTGCGGCCCCTATATTTTCCTAATGCCACCTCACCTGCGGCCCCTATATTCTCCTAATGCCTCCTCACCTGCTGCCCCTATATTTTCCTAATACCCCCTCACCTGCTGCCCCTATATTCTCCGAATACCCCCTCACCTGCCCCTATATTCTCCTAATACCCCCTCACCTGCCCCTATATTCTCCTAATACCCCCTCACTTGCAGCCCCTGACATTATCCTAATACCCCCTCACTTGCTGCCCCTGACATTCTCCTAATGCCCCCTCACTTGCTGCCCCTGACATTGTCCTAATGCCCCCTCACCTGCTGCCCCCGGCATTCTCCTAATGCCCCCTCACCTGCTGCCCCCGGCATTCTCCTAATGCCCCCTCACCTGCTGCCCCCGGCATTCTCCTAATGCCCCCTCACCTGCTGCCCCCGGCATTCTCCTAATGCCCCCTCACCTGCTGCCCCCGGCATTCTCCTAATGCCCCCTCACCTGCTGCCCCCGGCATTCTCCTAATGCCCCCTCACCTGCTGCCCCCGGCATTCTCCTAATGCCCCCTCACCTGCTGCCCCCGGCATTCTCCTAATGCCCGCTCACCTGCTGCCCCCGACATTCTCCTAATGCCCCCTCACCTGCTGCCCCTGACATTCTCCTAATGCCCCCTCACCTGCTGCCCCTGACATTCTCCTAATGCCCCCTCACCTGCTGCCCCTGCATTCTCCTAATGCCCCCTCAGCTGCTGCCCCTGCGTTCTCCTAATGCCCCCTCAGCTGCTGCCTATGCGTTCTCCTAATGCCCCCTCACCTGCTGCCCCTGACATTCTCCTAATGCCCCCTCACCTGCTGCCCCTGACATTCTCCTAATGCCCCCTCACCTGCTGCCCCTGACATTCTCCTAATGCCCCCTCAGCTGCTGCCTATGCATTCTCCTAATGCCCCCTCACCTGCCGCCCCTCACATTCTCCTAATGCTTGCTGCCCCTGACATTATCCTAATTAATGCCCCCTCTCCTGCCCCTGACATTGTCCTAATGCCCTCTCACCTGCTGCCCCTGACACTCTCCTAATGACCCCTCACCTGCTGCCCCTGCATTCTCCTAATGCCCCCTTAGCTGCTGCCTATGCGTTCTCCTAATGCCCCCTCACCTGCTGCCCCTGCATTCTCCTAATGCCCCCTCACCTGCTGCCCCTGACATTGTCCTAATGCCCTCTCACCTGCTGCCCCTGCATTCTCCTAATGCCCCCTCAGTTGCTGCCTATGCATTCTCCTAATGCCCTCTCACCTGCTGCCCCCGGCATTCTCCTAATGCCCCCTCACCTGCTGCCCCCGGCATTCTCCTAATGCCCCCTCACCTGCTGCCCCCGGCATTCTCCTAATGCCCCCTCACCTGCTGCCCCCGGCATTCTCCTAATGCCCCCGCACCTGCTGCCCCCGGCATTCTCCTAATGCCCCCTCACCTGCTGCCCCCGGCATTCTCCTAATGCCCGCTCACCTGCTGCCCCCGACATTCTCCTAATGCCCCCTCACCTGCTGCCCCCGACATTCTCCTAATGCCCCCTCACCTGCTGCCCCTGACATTCTCCTAATGCCCCCTCACCTGCTGCCCCTGACATTGTCCTAATGCCCTCTCACCTGCTGCCCCTGCATTCTCCTAATGCCCCCTCAGTTGCTGCCTATGCATTCTCCTAATGCCCTCTCACCTGCTGCCCCCGGCATTCTCCTAATGCCCCCTCACCTGCTGCCCCCGGCATTCTCCTAATGCCCCCTCACCTGCTGCCCCCGGCATTCTCCTAATGCCCCCGCACCTGCTGCCCCCGGCATTCTCCTAATGCCCCCTCACCTGCTGCCCCCGGCATTCTCCTAATGCCCGCTCACCTGCTGCCCCCGACATTCTCCTAATGCCCCCTCACCTGCTGCCCCCGACATTCTCCTAATGCCCCCTCACCTGCTGCCCCTGACATTCTCCTAATGCCCCCTCACCTGCTGCCCCTGACATTCTCCTAATGCCCCCTCACCTGCTGCCCCTGACATTCTCCTAATGCCCCCTCACCTGCTGCCCCTGACATTCTCCTAATGCCCCCTCACCTGCTGCCCCTGACATTCTCCTAATGCCCCCTCAGCTGCTGCCCCTGCATTCTCCTAATGCCCCCTCAGCTGCTGCCTATGCGTTCTCCTAATGCCCCCTCACCTGCTGCCCCTGACATTCTCCTAATGCCCCCTCACCTGCTGCCCCTGACATTCTCCTAATGCCCCCTCACCTGCTGCCCCTGACATTCTCCTAATGCCCCCTCACCTGCTGCCCCTGACATTCTCCTAATGCCCCCTCAGCTGCTGCCTATGCATTCTCCTAATGCCTGCTGCCCCTGACATTATCCTAATTAATGCCCCCTCTCCTGCCCCTGACATTGTCCTAATGCCCCCTCACCTGCTGCCCCTGACACTCTCCTAATGACCCCTCACCTGCTGCCCCTGCATTCTCCTAATGCCCCCTTAGCTGCTGCCTATGCGTTCTCCTAATGCCCCCTCACCTGCTGCCCCTGCATTCTCCTAATGCCCCCTCACCTGCTGCCCTTGACATTGTCCTAATGCCCTCTCACCTGCTGCCCCTGCATTCTCCTAATGCCCCCTCAGTTGCTGCATATGCATTCTCCTAATGCCCCCTCACCTGCCGCCCCTCACATTCTCCTAATGCCCACGTGTGTATACCTCTGCACCTGTGTATAATGCCCACGTGTGTATACCTCTGCACCTGTGTATAATGCCCACGTGTGTATACCTCTGCACCTGTGTATAATGCCCACGTGTGTATACCTCTGCACCTGTGTATAATGCCCACGTTTGTATACCTCTGCACCTGTGTATAATGCCCACGTGTATATACCTCTGCACCTGTGTATAATGCCCACGTGTATATACTACTGCACCTGTGTATAATGCCCACGTGTATATACCTCTGCACCTGTGTATAATGCCCACGTGTGTATACCTCTGCACCTGTGTATAATGCCCACGTGTGTATACCTCTGCACCTGTGTATAATGCCCACGTGTGTATACCTCTGCACCTATGTCTAATGCCCACGTGTGTATACCTCTGCACCTGTGTCTAATGCCCACGTGTGTATACCTCTGCACCTGTGTATAATGCCCACGTGTGTATACCTCTGCACCTGTGTATAATGCCCACGTGTATATACCTCTGCACCTGTGTATAATGCCCACGTGTATATACCTCTGCACCTGTGTATATATACCCCACGTGTGTATACCTCTGCACCTGTGTATAATGCCCACGTGTATATACCACTGCACCTGTGTATAATGCCCACGTGTGTATACCTCTGCACCTGTGTATAATGCCCACGTGTATATACCTCTGCACCTGTGTATAATGCCCACGTGTATATACCTCTGCACCTGTGTATAATGCCCACGTGTGTATACCTCTGCACCTGTGTCTAATGCCCACATGTATATACCTCTGCACCTGTGTATAATGCCCACGTGTATATACCTCTGCACCTGTGTATAATGCCCACGTGTATATACCTCTGCACCTGTGTATAATGCCCAAGTGTGTATACCTCTGCACCTGTGTATAATGCCCATGTGTGTATACCTCTGCACCTGTGTATAATGCCCACGTGTATATACCTCTGCACCTGTGTATAATGCCCACGTGTATATACCTCTGCACCTGTGTATAATGCCCACGTGTGTATACCTCTGCACCTGTGTATAATGCCCACGTGTATATACCTCTGCACCTGTGTATAATGCCCACGTGTGTATACCACTGCACCTGTGTATAATGCCCACGTGTATATACCTCTGCACCTGTGTCTAATGCCCACGTGTGTATACCTCTGCACCTGTGTATAATGCCCACGAGTATATACCTCTGCACCTGTGTATATAGCCCACGTGTATGTACCACTGCACCTGTGTATAATGCCCACGTGTGTATACCTCTGCACCTGTGTCTAATGCCCACGTGTATATACCTCTGCACCTGTGTATATAGCCCACGTGTGTATACCTCTGCACCTGTGTATAATGCCCACGTGTGTATACCTCTGCACCTGTGTGTAATGCCCACGTGTATATACCTCTGCACCTGTGTACAATGCCCACGTGTGTATACCTCTGCACCTGTGTATAATGCCCACGTGTATATACCTCTGCACCTGTGTATATTGCCCACGTGTATATACCTCTGCACCTGTGTATAATGCCCACGTGTGTATACCTCTGCACCTGTGTATAATGCCCACGTGTATATACCTCTGCACCTGTGTATAATGCCCACGTGTGTATACCTCTGCACCTGTGTATAATGCCCACGTGTATATACCTCTGCACCTGTGTCTAATGCCCACGTGTGTATACCTCTGCACCTGTGTATAATGCCCACGTGTATATACCTCTGCACCTGTGTATATAGCCCACGTGTATGTACCACTGCACCTGTGTATAATGCCCACGTGTGTATACCTCTGCACCTGTGTCTAATGCCCACGTGTATATACCTCTGCACCTGTGTATATAGCCCACGTGTGTATACCTCTGCACCTGTGTATAATGCCCACGTGTGTATACCTCTGCACCTGTGTGTAATGCCCACGTGTATATACCTCTGCACCTGTGTACAATGCCCACGTGTGTATACCTCTGCACCTGTGTATAATGCCCACGTGTATATACCTCTGCACCTGTGTATATTGCCCACGTGTATATACCTCTGCACCTGTGTATAATGCCCACGTGTGTATACCTCTGCACCTGTGTATAATGCCCACGTGTGTATACCTCTGCACCTGTGTATAATGCCCACGTGTGTATAACTCTGCACCTGTGTATAATGCCCACGTGTATATACCGCTGCACCTGTGTATAATGCCCACGTGTATATACCTCTGCACCTGTGTCTAATGCCCACGTGTGTATACCTCTGCACCTGTGTCTGATGCCCACGTGTATATACCTCTGCACCTGTGTATAATGCCCACGTGTGTATACCTCTGCACCTGTGTATAATGCCCACGTGTATATACCACTGCACCTGTGTATAATGCCCACGTGTGTATACCTCTGCACCTGTGTCTAATGCCCACATGTATATACCTCTGCACCTGTGTCTAATGCCCACGTGTGTATACCTCTGCACCTGTGTCTAATGCCCACGTGTGTATACCTCTGCACCTGTGTCTAATGCCCACGTGTGTATACCTCTGCACCTGTGTATAATGCCCACGTGTATATACCTCTGCACCTGTGTATAATGCCCACGTGTGTATACCTCTGCACCTGTGTCTAATGCCCACGTGTGTATACCGCTGCACCTGTGTCTAATGCCCACGTGTGTATACCTCTGCACCTGTGTATATAGCCCACGTGTGTATACCTCTGCACCTGTGTATAATGCCCACGTGTGTATACCTCTGCACCTGTGTATAATGCCCACGTGTGTATTCCTCTGCACCTGTGTACAATGCCCACGTGTATATACCTCTGCACCTGTGTCTAATGCCCACGTGTGTATACTGCTGCACCTGTGTATAATGCCCACGTGTATATACCTCTGCACCTGTGTATAATGCTCACGTGTATATACCTCTGCACCTGTGTATAATGCTCATGTGTGTATACCTCTGCACCTGTGTATAATGCCCACGTGTATATACCTCTGTACCTGTGTATAATGCCCACGTGTGTATACCTCTGCACCTGTGTCTAATGCCCACGTGTGTATACCTCTGCACCTGTGTATAATGCCCACGTGTGTATACTGCTGCACCTGTGTATAATGCCCACGAGTGTATACCTCTGCACCTGTGTATAATGCCCACGTGTGTATACCTCTGCACCTGTGTATAATGCCCACGTGTATATACCTCTGCACCTGTGTCTAATGCCCACGTGTATATACCTCTGCACCTGTGTATAATGCCCACGTGTGTATACCTCTGCACCTGTGTATAATGCCCACGTGTATATACCTCTGCACCTGTGTATAATGCCCACGTGTGTATACTGCTGCACCTGTGTATAATGCCCACGAGTGTATACCTCTGCACCTGTGTATAATGCCCACGTGTGTATACCTCTGCACCTGTGTATAATGCCCACGTGTATATACCTCTGCACCTGTGTATAATGCCCACGTGTGTATACCTCTGCACCTGTGTCTAATGCCCACGTGTATATACCTCTGCACCTGTGTATAATGCCCACGTGTGTATACCTCTGCACCTGTGTATAATGCCCACGTGTGTATACCTCTGCACCTGTGTCTAATGCCCACGTGTATATACCTCTGCACCTGTGTCTAATGCCCACGTGAATATACCTCTGCACCTGTGTATAATGCCCACGTGTGTATACCTCTGCACCTGTGTATAATGCCCACGTGTGTATACCTCTGCACCTGTGTCTAATGCCCACGTGTATATACCTCTGCACCTGTGTATAATGCCCACGTGTGTATACCTCTGCACCTGTGTATAATGCCCACGTGTATATACCTCTGCACCTGTGTATAATGCCCACGTGTATATACCTCTGCACCTGTGTATAATGCCCACGTGTATATACCTCTGCACCTGTGTATAATGCCCACGTGTGTATACCTCTGCACCTGTGTACAATGCCCACGTGTGTATACCTCTGCTCCTGTGTATAATGCCCACGTGTATATACTACTGCACCTGTGTATAATGCCCACGTGTATATACCTCTGCACCTGTGTATATAGCCCACGTGTATATACCTCTGCACCTGTGTCTAATGCCCACGTGTATATACCTCTGCACCTGTGTATAATGCCCACGTGTGTATACCTCTGCACCTGTGTATAATGCCCACGTGTATATACCTCTGCACCTGTGTATATAGCCCACGTGTATATACCACTGCACCTGTGTCTAATGCCCACGTGTATATACCACTGCACCTGTGTATAATGCCCACGTGTGTATACCTCTGCACCTGTGTATAATGCCCACGTGTGTATACCTCTGCACCTGTGTCTAATGCCCACGTGTGTATACCACTGCACCTGTGTCTAATGCCCACGTGTGTATACCTCTGCACCTGTGTATAATGCCCACGTGTATATACCTCTGCACCTGTGTATAATGCCCACGTGTATATACCTCTGCACCTGTGTCTAATGCCCACGTGTGTATACCTCTGCACCTGTGTATAATGCCCACGTGTGTATAGCTCTGCACCTGTGTATAATGCCCACGTGTGTATACCTCTGCACCTGTGTATAATGCCCACGTGTATATATTACTGCACCTGTGTATAATGCCCACGTGTGTATACCTCTGCACCTGTGTATATAGCCCACGTGTGTATACCTCTGCACCTGTGTCTAATGCCCACGTGTATATACCTCTGCACCTGTGTATAATGCCCACGTGTATATACCTCTGCACCTGTGTATAATGCCCACGTGTATATACCTCTGCACCTGTGTATAATGCCCACGTGTGTATACCTCTGCACCTGAGTATAATGCCCACGTGTATATACCTCTGCACCTGTGTATAATGCCCACGTGTATATACCACTGCACCTGTGTATAGTGCCCACGTGTATATACCACTGCACCTGTGTATAATGCCCACGTGTATATACCTCTGCACCTGTGTATAATGCCTACGTGTATATACCTCTGCACCTGTGTATAATGCCCACGTGTATATACCTCTGCACCTGTGTATAATGCCCACGTGTATATACTACTGCACCTGTGTCTAATGCCCACGTGTATATACCTCTGCGCCTGTGTATAATGCCCACGTGTATATACCTCTGCACCTGTGTATAATGCCCACGTGTGTATACCTCTGCACCTGTGTATAATGCCCACGTGTGTATACCTCTGCACCTGTGTCTAATGCCCACGTGTATATACCTCTGCACCTGTGTATAATGCCCACGTGTGTATACCTCTGCTCCTGTGTATAATGCCCACGTGTATATACTACTGCACCTGTGTATAATGCCCACGTGTATATACCTCTGCACCTGTGTATAATGCCCACGTGTGTATACCTCTCCACCTGTGTACAATGCCCACGTGTATATACCTCTGTACCTGTGTATAATGCCCACGTGTATATACCTCTGCACCTGTGTGTAATGCCCACGTGTGTATACCTCTGCACCTGTGTATAATGCCCACATGTATATACCTCTGCACCTGTGTCTAATGCCCACGTGTATATACCTCTGCACCTGTGTATAATGCCCACGTGTGTATACCTCTGCACCTGTGTATAATGCCCACGTGTGTATACCTCTGCACCTGTGTATAATGCCCACGTGTATATACCTCTGCACCTGTGTCTAATGCCCATGTGTGTATACCTCTGCACCTGTGTATATAGCCCACGTGTGTATACCGCTGCACCTGTGTATAATGCCCACGTGTATATACCTCTGCACCTGTGTATAATGCCCACGTGTGTATACCTCTGCACCTGTGTATAATGCCCACGTGTATATACCTCTGCACCTGTGTATAATGCCCACGTGTGTATACCTCTGCACCTGTGTACAATGCCCACGTGTGTGTACCTCTGCACCTGTGTACAATGCCCACGTGTGTATACCTCTGCACCTGTGTCTAATGCCCACGTGTGTATACCTCTGCACCTGTGTATAATTCCCACGTGTATATACCTCTGCACCTGTGTATAATGCCCACGTGTATATACCTCTGCACCTGTGTATAATGCCCACGTGTGTATACCTCTGCACCTGTGTATAATGCCCACGTGTGTATCCCTCTGCACCTGTGTATAATGCCCACGTGTATATACCTCTGCACCTGTGTATAATGCCCACGTGTATATACCTCTGCACCTGTGTATAATGCCCACGTGTGTATACCTCTGCACCTGTGTATAATGCCCACGTGTATATACCTCTGCACCTGTGTATAATGCCCACGTGTATATACCTCTGCACCTGTGTATAATGCCCACGTGTATATACCTCTGCACCTGTGTATATAGCCCACGTGTGTATACCTCTGCACCTGTGTATAATGCCCACGTGTATATACCACTGCACCTGTGTATAATGCCCACGTGTATATACCTCTACACCTGTGTATAATGCCCACGTGTGTATACCTCTGCACCTGTGTATAATGCCCACGTGTATATACCACTGCACCTGTGTATAATGCCCACGTGTATATACCTCTACACCTGTGTATAATGCCCACGTGTATATAACTCTGCACCTGTGTATAATGCCCACGTGTGTATACCTCTGCGCCTGTGTCTAATGCCCACGTGTGTATACCTCTGCACCTGTGTCTAATGCCCACGTGTGTATACCTCTGCACCTGTGTATAATGCCCACGTGTGTATACCTCTGCACCTGTGTATATAGCCCACGTGTGTATACCTCTGCACCTGTGTATAATGCCCACGTGTATATACCTCTGCACCTGTGTATAATGCCCACGTGTATATACCACAGCACCTGTGTATATAGCCCACGTGTGTATACCTCTGCACCTGTGTATATAGCCCACGTGTGTATACCTCTGCACCTGTGTATAATGCCCACGTGTATATACCTCTGCACCTGTATATAATGCCCACGTGTGTATACCTCTGCACCTGTGTATAATGCCCACGTGTGTATACCTCTGCACCTGTGTATAATGCCCACGTGTATTTACCTCTGCACCTGTGTATAATGCCCACGTGTGTATACCTCTGCACCTGTGTATAATGCCCACGTGTATATACCACTGCACCTGTGTATAATGCCCACGTGTGTATACCTCTGCACCTGTGTCTAAAGCCCACGTGTGTATATCTCTGCACCTGTGTATAATGCCCACGTGTATATACCTCTGCACCTGTATATAATGCCCACGTGTGTATACCTCTGCACCTGTGTATAATGCCCACGTGTGTATACCTCTGCACCTGTGTATAATGCCCACGTGTGTATACCACTGCACCTGTGTATAATGCCCACGTGTGTATACCACTGCACCTGTGTCTAATGCCCACGTGTATATACCTCTGCACCTGTGTCTAATGCCCACGTGTGTATACCTCTGCACCTGTGTATAATACCCACGTGTGTATACCTCTGCACCTGTGTCTAATGCTCACGTGTGTATACCTCTGCACCTGTGTATAATGCCCACGTGTGTATACCTCTGCACCTGTGTATAATGCCCACGTGTGTATACCTCTGCACCTGTGTATAATGCCCACGTGTGTATACCTCTGCACCTGTGTATAATGCCCACGTGTATATACCTCTGCACCTGTGTCTAATGCTCACGTGTATATACCACTGCACCTGTGTATAATGCCCACGTGTGTATACCTCTGCACCTGTGTATAATGCCCACGTGTATATACCTCTGCACCTGTGTATCATGCCCACGTGTGTATACCTCTGCACCTGTGTATAATGCCCACGTGTGTATACTACTGCACCTGTGTATAATGCCCACGTGTATATACCTCTGCACCTGTGTATAATGCCCACGTGTATATACCACTGCACCTGTGTATAATGCCCACGTGTATATACCTCTGCACCTGTGTATAATGCCCACGTGTGTATACCTCTGCACCTGTGTATAATGCCCACGTGTGTATACCTCTGCACCTGTGTCTAATGCCCACGTGTGTATACCTCTGCACCTGTGTACAATGCCCACGTGTGTATACCTCTGCACCTGTGTATAATGCCCACGTGTATATACCTCTGCACCTGTGTATATAGCCCACGTGTGTATACCTCTGCACCTGTGTCTAATGCCCACGTGTGTATACCTCTGCACCTGTGTATAATGCCCACGTGTGTATACCTCTGCACCTGTGTATAATGCCCACGTGTATATACCTCTGCACCTGTGTCTAATGCTCACGTGTGTATACCTCTGCACCTGTGTATAATGCCCACGTGTGTATACCTCTGCACCTGTGTATAATGCCCACGTGTATATACCTCTGCACCTGTGTCTAATGCCCACGTGTATATACCACAGCACCTGTGTATATAGCCCACGTGTGTATACCTCTGCACCTGTGTCTAATGCCCACGTGTGTATACCTCTGCACCTGTGTATAATGCCCACGTGTGTATACCTCTGCACCTGTGTATAATGCCCACGTGTATATACCTCTGCACCTGTGTCTAATGCCCACGTGTGTATACCTCTGCACCTGTGTATAATGCCCACGTGTGTATACCTCTGCACCTGTGTCTAATGCCCACGTGTATATACCTCTGCACCTGTGTCTGATGCCCACGTGTGTATACCTCTGCACCTGTGTATAATGCCCACGTGTATATACCTCTGCACCTGTGTACAATGCCCACGTGTGTATACCTCTGCACCTGTGTCTAATGCCCACGTGTATATACCTCTGCACCTGTGTCTAATGCTCACGTGTGTATACCTCTGCACCTGTGTATAATGCCCACGTGTGTATACCTCTGCACCTGTGTCTAATGCCCACGTGTATATACCTCTGCACCTGTGTATAATGCCCACGTGTGTATACCTCTGCACCTGTGTATAATGCCCACGTGTGTATACCTCTGCACCTGTGTCTAATGCCCACGTGTATATACCTCTGCACCTGTGTCTAATGCCCACGTGAATATACCTCTGCACCTGTGTATAATGCCCACGTGTGTATACCTCTGCACCTGTGTATAATGCCCACGTGTGTATACCTCTGCACCTGTGTCTAATGCCCACGTGTATATACCTCTGCACCTGTGTATAATGCCCACGTGTGTATACCTCTGCACCTGTGTATAATGCCCACGTGTATATTCCTCTGCACCTGTGTATAATGCCCACGTGTATATACCTCTGCACCTGTGTATAATGCCCACGTGTATATACCTCTGCACCTGTGTATAATGCCCACGTGTGTATACCTCTGCACCTGTGTACAATGCCCACGTGTGTATACCTCTGCACCTGTGTATAATGCCCACGTGTATATACTACTGCACCTGTGTATAATGCCCACGTGTATATACCTCTGCACCTGTGTATATAGCCCACGTGTATATACCTCTGCACCTGTGTCTAATGCCCACGTGTATATACCTCTGCACCTGTGTATAATGCCCACGTGTGTATACCTCTGCACCTGTGTACAATGCCCACGTGTGTATACCTCTGCACCTGTGTATAATGCCCACGTGTATATACCTCTGCACCTGTGTATATAGCCCACGTGTATATACCACTGCACCTGTGTCTAATGCCCACGTGTATATACCACTGCACCTGTGTATAATGCCCACGTGTGTATACCTCTGCACCTGTGTATAATGCCCACGTGTGTATACCTCTGCACCTGTGTCTAATGCCCACGTGTGTATACCACTGCACCTGTGTCTAATGCCCACGTGTGTATACCTCTGCACCTGTGGATAATGCCCACGTGTATATACCTCTGCACCTGTGTATAATGCCCACGTGTATATACCTCTGCACCTGTGTCTAATGCCCACGTGTGTATACCTCTGCACCTGTGTATAATGCCCACGTGTGTATAGCTCTGCACCTGTGTATAATGCCCACGTGTGTATACCTCTGCACCTGTGTATAATGCCCACGTGTATATACTACTGCACCTGTGTATAATGCCCACGTGTGTATACCTCTGCACCTGTGTATATAGCCCACGTGTGTATACCTCTGCACCTGTGTCTAATGCCCACGTGTATATACCTCTGCACCTGTGTATAATGCCCACGTGTATATACCTCTGCACCTGTGTATAATGCCCACGTGTATATACCTCTGCACCTGTGTATAATGCCCACGTGTGTATACCTCTGCACCTGAGTATAATGCCCACGTGTATATACCTCTGCACCTGTGTATAATGCCCACGTGTATATACCACTGCACCTGTGTATAGTGCCCACGTGTATATACCACTGCACCTGTGTATAATGCCCACGTGTATATACCTCTGCACCTGTGTATAATGCCCACGTGTATATACCACTGCACCTGTGTATAGTGCCCACGTGTGTATACCTCTGCACCTGTGTATAATGCCCACGTGTATATACTACTGCACCTGTGTCTAATGCCCACGTGTATATACCTCTGCACCTGTGTATAATGCCCACGTGTATATACTACTGCACCTGTGTCTAATGCCCACGTGTATATACCTCTGCGCCTGTGTATAATGCCCACGTGTATATACCTCTGCACCTGTGTATAATGCTCACATGTATATACCTCTGCACCTGTGTATAATGCCCACGTGTATATACCTCTGCACCTGTGTATAATGCCCACGTGTATATACTACTGCACCTGTGTCTAATGCCCACGTGTATATACCTCTGCGCCTGTGTATAATGCCCACGTGTATATACCTCTGCACCTGTGTATAATGCCCGCGTGTGTATACCTCTGCACCTGTGTATAATGCCCACGTGTGTATACCTCTGCACCTGTGTATAATGCCCACGTGTGTATACCTCTGCACCTGTGTCTAATGCCCACGTGTATATACCTCTGCACCTGTGTATAATGCCCACGTGTGTATACCTCTGCTCCTGTGTATAATGCCCACGTGTATATACTACTGCACCTGTGTATAATGCCCACGTGTATATACCTCTGCACCTGTGTATAATGCCCACGTGTGTATACCTCTCCACCTGTGTACAATGCCCACGTGTATATACCTCTGTACCTGTGTATAATGCCCACGTGTATATACCTCTGCACCTGTGTGTAATGCCCACGTGTGTATACCTCTGCACCTGTGTATAATGCCCACATGTATATACCTCTGCACCTGTGTCTAATGCCCACGTGTATATACCTCTGCACCTGTGTATAATGCCCACGTGTGTATACCTCTGCACCTGTGTATAATGCCCACGTGTGTATACCTCTGCACCTGTGTATAATGCCCACGTGTATATACCTCTGCACCTGTGTGTAATGCCCACGTGTATATACCTCTGCACCTGTGTATAATGCCCACGTGTGTATACCTCTGCACCTGTGTACAATGCCCACGTGTGTGTACCTCTGCACCTGTGTACAATGCCCACGTGTGTATACCTCTGCACCTGTGTCTAATGCCCACGTGTGTATACCTCTGCACCTGTGTATAATTCCCACGTGTATATACCTCTGCACCTGTGTATAATGCCCACGTGTATATACCTCTGCACCTGTGTATAATGCCCACGTGTGTATACCTCTGCACCTGTGTATAATGCCCACGTGTGTATCCCTCTGCACCTGTGTATAATGCCCACGTGTATATACCTCTGCACCTGTGTATAATGCCCACGTGTATATACCTCTGCACCTGTGTATAATGCCCACGTGTGTATACCTCTGCACCTGTGTATAATGCCCACGTGTATATACCTCTGCACCTGTGTATAATGCCCACGTGTATATACCTCTGCACCTGTGTATAATGCCCACGTGTATATACCTCTGCACCTGTGTATAATGCCCACGTGTATATACCCCTGCACCTGTGTATATAGCCCACGTGTGTATACCTCTGCACCTGTGTATAATGCCCACGTGTATATACCACTGCACCTGTGTATAATGCCCACGTGTATATACCTCTACACCTGTGTATAATGCCCACGTGTATATAACTCTGCACCTGTGTATAATGCCCACGTGTGTATACCTCTGCGCCTGTGTCTAATGCCCACGTGTGTATACCTCTGCACCTGTGTCTAATGCCCACGTGTGTATACCTCTGCACCTGTGTATAATGCCAACGTGTGTATACCTCTGCACCTGTGTATATAGCCCACGTGTGTATACCTCTGCACCTGTGTATAATGCCCACGTGTATATACCTCTGCACCTGTGTATAATGCCCACGTGTATATACCACAGCACCTGTGTATATAGCCCACGTGTGTATACCTCTGCACCTGTGTATATAGCCCACGTGTGTATACCTCTGCACCTGTGTATAATGCCCACGTGTATATACCTCTGCACCTGTGTCTAATGCCCACGTGTGTATACCTCTGCACCTGTGTATAATGCCCACGTGTGTATACCTCTGCACCTGTGTATAATGCCCACGTGTATTTACCTCTGCACCTGTGTATAATGCCCACGTGTATATACCTCTGCACCTGTGTATAATGCCCACGTGTGTATACCTCTGCACCTGTGTAGATAGCCCACGTGTGTATACCTCTGCACCTGTGTATAATGCCCACGTGTGTATACCTCTGTACCTGTGTATAATGCCCACGTGTATATACCACTGCACCTGTGTATAATGCCCACGTGTGTATACCTCTGCACCTGTGTCTAATGCCCACGTGTGTATATCTCTGCACCTGTGTATAATGCCCACGTGTATATACCTCTGCACCTGTATATAATGCCCACGTGTGTATACCTCTGCACCTGTGTATAATGCCCACGTGTGTATACCTCTGCACCTGTGTATAATGCCCACGTGTGTATACCACTGCACCTGTGTATAATGCCCACGTGTGTATACCACTGCACCTGTGTCTAATGCCCACGTGTATATACCTCTGCACCTGTGTCTAATGCCCACGTGTGTATACCTCTGCACCTGTGTATAATACCCACGTGTGTATACCTCTGCACCTGTGTCTAATGCTCACGTGTGTATACCTCTGCACCTGTGTATAATGCCCACGTGTGTATACCTCTGCACCTGTGTATAATGCCCACGTGTGTATACCTCTGCACCTGTGTATAATGCCCACGTGTGTATACCTCTGCACCTGTGTATAATGCCCACGTGTATATACCTCTGCACCTGTGTCTAATGCTCACGTGTATATACCACTGCACCTGTGTATAATGCCCACGTGTATATACCTCTGCACCTGTGTCTAATGCCCACGTGTGTATACCACTGCACCTGTGTCTAATGCCCACGTGTGTATACCTCTGCACCTGTGTATAATGCCCACGTGTGTATACCTCTGTACCTGTGTATAATGCCCACGTGTGTATACCTCTGCACCTGTGTATAATGCCCACGTGTATATACCTCTGCACCTGTGTATCATGCCCACGTGTGTATACCTCTGCACCTGTGTATAATGCCCACGTGTGTATACTACTGCACCTGTGTATAATGCCCACGTGTATATACCTCTGCACCTGTGTATCATGCCCACGTGTGTATACCTCTGCACCTGTGTATAATGCCCACGTGTGTATACTACTGCACCTGTGTATAATGCCCACGTGTATATACCTCTGCACCTGTGTATCATGCCCACGTGTGTATACCTCTGCACCTGTGTATAATGCCCACGTGTGTATACTACTGCACCTGTGTATAATGCCCACGTGTGTATACCTCTGCACCTGTGTATAATGCCCACGTGTATATACCTCTGCACCTGTGTATCATGCCCACGTGTGTATACCTCTGCACCTGTGTATAATGCCCACGTGTGTATACTACTGCACCTGTGTATAATGCCCACGTGTATATACCTCTGCACCTGTGTATAATGCCCACGTGTATATACCACTGCACCTGTGTATAATGCCCACGTGTATATACCACAGCACCTGTGTATATAGCCCACGTGTGTATACCTCTGCACCTGTGTCTAATGCCCACGTGTGTATACCTCTGCACCTGTGTATAATGCCCACGTGTGTATACCTCTGCACCTGTGTATAATGCCCACGTGTATATACCTCTGCACCTGTGTCTAATGCTCACGTGTGTATACCTCTGCACCTGTGTATAATGCCCACGTGTGTATACCTCTGCACCTGTGTATAATGCCCACGTGTATATACCTCTGCACCTGTGTCTAATGCCCACGTGTATATACCACAGCACCTGTGTATATAGCCCACGTGTGTATACCTCTGCACCTGTGTCTAATGCCCACGTGTGTATATACCTCTGCACCTGTGTCTAATGCCCACGTGTGTATACCTCTGCACCTGTGTATAATGCCCACGTGTGTATACCTCTGCACCTGTGTCTAATGCCCACGTGTATATACCTCTGCACCTGTGTCTGATGCCCACGTGTGTATACCTCTGCACCTGTGTATAATGCCCACGTGTATATACCTCTGCACCTGTGTACAATGCCCACGTGTGTATACCTCTGCACCTGTGTATAATGCCCACGTGTGTATACCTCTGCACCTGTGTATAATGACCACGTGTGTATACCTCTGCACCTGTGTATAATGCCCACGTGTATATACCTCTGCACCTGTGTCTAATGCTCACGTGTATATACCACTGCACCTGTGTATAATGCCCACGTGTGTATACCTCTGCACCTGTGTATAATGCCCACGTGTATATACCTCTGCACCTGTGTATCATGCCCACGTGTGTATACCTCTGCACCTGTGTATAATGCCCACGTGTGTATACTACTGCACCTGTGTATAATGCCCACGTGTATATACCTCTGCACCTGTGTATAATGCCCACGTGTATATACCACTGCACCTGTGTATAATGCCCACGTGTATATACCACAGCACCTGTGTATATAGCCCACGTGTGTATACCTCTGCACCTGTGTCTAATGCCCACGTGTGTATACCTCTGCACCTGTGTATAATGCCCACGTGTGTATACCTCTGCACCTGTGTATAATGCCCACGTGTATATACCTCTGCACCTGTGTCTAATGCTCACGTGTGTATACCTCTGCACCTGTGTATAATGCCCACGTGTATATACCTCTGCACCTGTGTACAATGCCCACGTGTGTATACCTCTGCACCTGTGTCTAATGCCCACGTGTGTATACCTCTGCACCTGTGTCTAATGCCCACGTGTATATACTACTGCACCTGTGTATAATGCCCACGTGTGTATACCTCTGCACCTGTGTACAATGCCCACGTGTGTATACCTCTGCACCTGTGTACAATGCCCACGTGTGTATACCTCTGCACCTGTGTACAATGCCCACGTGTGTATACCTCTGCACCTGTGTACAATGCCCACGTGTGTATACCTCTGCTCCTGTGTGTAATCCTTGGGCTCATATATTGTGTGTAAATCTGGCTCTGGTACTAGCCAGTGCCTCCTGATAAATGTACCTCACCGCACGTCCCTGGTGTGTATGTCTGGTAGGTAGATTGAGTAAAAAGAAGGTAACCATAATGCAGAGGTAAGTGTGCCCGTTATAGGACAGGTACACTGTGTGGGTTGGGATGAGTGTGTCTATTGGAACAATAGTAATAATACAGGGACATGACTGGGGAGGTGAGGGGATCTGGGAGCGTCACTGTGACATCAGTTATATCTATAGTAATAATACAGGGACATGACTGGAGAGGTGAGTGGATCTGGGAGCGTCACAGTGAAATCACTTATATCTATAGTAATAATACAGGTATATGACTGGGGAGGTGAGGGGAACTGGGAGCGTCACAGTGACATCACATATCTATTAATAATACAGGGACATGACTGGGGAGATGAGAAGATCTGTGAGTATTTACAGTGATGTCTCCCCCATTTCGCAGGGTTACGCAGTAGTGAAGAAGACATCCGGTGAGTGTGAGACACCGAGCAGCCATCCCCGTGTGTCAGGAGGACTGCGCAGGACCCAGAGCCCCATCACGGTGCCTCCACCTCACTCACTGACACATGAGACACATTGACCAGAATATCCTGCAACTCCCTAACAAGATCATTCAGCTGCTGACTGGAGAGGTGACTGCTGGGAATGGGATATTATACAGTAACACCAGGGGATGTGTCTGGGTAATGACTGGAGAGGTGACTGCTGTGACTGGGACATTATATAGTAACACCAGGGGACGTGTCTGGGTGATGACTGGAGAGGTGACTGCTGGGAATGGGACATTATACAGTAACACCAGGGGATGTGTCTGGGTGATGACTGGAGAGGTGACTGCTGTGACTGGGACATTATATAGTAACACCAGGGGACGTGTCTGGGTGATGACTGGAGAGGTGACTGCTGTGAATGGGGCATTATACAGTAACACCAGGGGACGTGTCTGGGTGATGACTGGAGAGGTGACTGCTGGGAATGGGACATTATATAGTAACACCAGGGGACGTGTCTGGGTGATGACTGGAGGTATGACTGCTGGGAATGGGACATTATACAGTAACACCAGGGGATGTGTCTGGGTGATGACTGGAGAGGTGACTGCTGGGAATTGGGCATTATACAGTAACACTGGGGGACGTGTCTGGGTGGTGACTGGAGGTATGACTGCTGGGAATGGGACATTATACAGTAACACCAGGGGATGTGTCTGGGTGATGACTGGAGAGGTGACTGCTGGGAATTGGGCATTATACAGTAACACTGGGGGACGTGTCTGGGTGGTGACTGGAGAGGTGACTGCTGGGAATGGGGCATTATACAGTAACACCAGGGGACGTGTCTGGGTGATGACTGGAGAGGTGACTGCTGGGAATGGGACATTATACAGTAACACCAGGGGATGTGTCTGGGTGATGACCGGAGAGGTGACTGCCGGGAATGGGACATTATACAGTAACACCAGGGGATGTGTCTGGGTGATGACTGGAGAGGTGACTGCTGGGAATGGGATATTATACAGTAACACCGGGGGATGTGTCTGGGTGATGACTGGAGAGGTGACTGCTGGGAATGGGACATTATACAGTAACACCAGGGGACGTGTCTGGGTGATGACTGGAGAGGTGACTGCTGGGAATGGGACATTATACAGTAACACCGGGGGATGTCTGGGTGATGACTGTATCACTGTGTGTGTCAGGTTCCTATAAGGTGTCAGGATGTCACTGTCTATGTCTCCATGCAGGAGGTGGAGTATATAGAGGAACACAGGGGTCTGTACAAGGACGTGATGATGGAGAATCACCGGCCCCTCACATCACTGGGTAAGAGGACAATGTCATGTATTGTACAGGGGAGAGCAGGTATGGGGGCCCCTATATACACACCTCATCTGATAATCACATATATACACTGTACTCAGTCACTGTGTGTCTCCTACAGATGGGCCCAGTAACAGAGATACCCCAGAGAGATGTCCCCGTCCTCTGTATTCCCAGGACTGTACAGAGGAGAATCACAGGATCCCACAGGAGGATCAGGTAGGTGGGATTTAGGGTCTCCCCAATATACCAAAGTGACTGTCACTATATAATGTGTAGAGGATCTGTGTGTTTTATACACTGATATTATACTGTTTCACCTCAGTTTAACCAAACAGTATGCAAATGCCATTGTATTTTTTGGGTTATTTAGATAGAACGTCTTTCTCGTATAAAGGCAGAAGATATAATGAGAGAAGAAGAGACGTATGTGACTGATATGAAGGCAGAAGATATAGAGGGAGAAGAAGAGACGTATGTGACTGATATAAAGGCAGAAGATATAGAGGGAGAAGAAGAGACGTATGTGACTGATATAAAGGCAGAAGATATAGAGGGAGAAGAAGAGACGTATGTAACTGATATAAAGGCAGAAGATACAGAGGGAGAAGAAGAGACGTATGTGACTGATATGAAGGCAGAAGATATAGAGGGAGAAGAAGAGACGTATGTGACTGATATGAAGGCAGAAGATACAGAGGGAGAAGAAGAGACGTATGTGACTGATATGAAGGCAGAAGATATAGAGGGAGAAGAAGAGATGTATGTGAAGGGTGATCAGCAGTGTAAGGAGGAGGAGATCCCTACAGATATCAGCACAGGTGAGTAATAAACACTTTTCTCTAACGTCCTAAGTGGATGCTTGGACTCCGTAAGGACCATGGGGAATAGCGGCTCCGCAGGAGACAGGGCACAAAATAAAAGCTTAAGGATCAGGTGGTGTGCACTGGCTCCTCCCCCTATGACCCTCCTCCAAGCCTCAGTTAGATTTTTGTGCCCAGCCGAGAAGGGTGCAATCTAGGTGGCTCTCCTGAGCTGCTTAGAATAAAAGTTTATATAGGTTTTTTTATTTTCAGTGAGTCCTGCTGGCAACAGGCTCACTGCATCGTGGGACTAAGGGGAGAAGAAGCGAACTCACCTGAGTGCAGAGTGGATTGGGCTTCTTAGGCTACTGGACATTAGCTCCAGAGGGACGATCACAGGTACAGCCTGGATGGGTCACCGGAGCCGCGCCGCCGTCCCCCTTACAGAGCCAGAAGAGACGAAGAGGTCCGGTGAAATCGGCGGCAGAAGACATCCTGTCTTCAGACTAAGGTAGCGCACAGCACCGCAGCTGTGCGCCATTGCTCTCAGCACACTTCACTCTCCGGTCACTGAGGGTGCAGGGCGCTGGGGGGGGAGCGCCCTGAGACGCAATATAACAGAAATATACCTTAGGAGGCTAAAGAAATACATCACATATAGCTCCTGGGCTATATGGATGTATTTTATCCCCTGCCATTTTACACAGAAAAAGCGGGAGATAAGGACGTCGTGAAGGGGCGGAGCCTATCTCCTCAGCACACTGGCGCCATTTTCCCTCACAGCTCCGCTGGAAGGACGGCTCCCTGACTCTCCCCTGCAGTCCTGCTTCTGAATCAGGGTAAAAAAGAGAAGGGGGGGCATTTTGGCAGCAGATTACAATATAAAACAGCAGCTATAAGGGTTTAACACTTATATAAGGTTATCCCTGTATATATATAGCGCTGGGTGTGTGCTGGCAGACTCTCCCTCTGTCTCTCCAAAGGGCTAAGTGGGGTCCTGTCCTCTATCAGAGCATTCCCGGTGTGTGTGCTGTGTGTCGGTACGCGTGTGTCGACATGTATGAGGAGGAAAATGAGGTGGAGGCGGAGCAGTTGCCTGTGTTAGTGATGTCACCCCCTAGGGAGTCGACACCTGACTGGATGATTGTGTTTAAGCAATTAAGTGATAATGTCAGCAATTTGCAAAAAACTGTTGACGACATGAGAAAGCCGGCAAATCAATTAGTGCCTGTTCAGGCGTCTCAGACACCGTTAGGGGCCTTAAAACGGCCGTTACCTCAGTGGGTCGACACAGACCCTGACACAGATACTGAGTCTAGTGTCGACGGTGACGAGACAAACGTAATGTCCAGTAGGGCCACACGTTACATGATCACGGCAATGAAAGAGGCATTGAACCTTTCTGACACTACAAGTACCACAAAGACGGGTATTATGTGGGGTGTGAAAAAACTGCCAATAGTTTTTCCTGAGTCAGATGAAATAAATGAGGTGTGTGATAAAGCGTGGGTTTCCCCCGATAAAAAACAGCTAATTTCTAATAAATTATTAGCACTATACCCTTTCCCGCCAGAGCTTAGGGCGCGGTGGGAAACACCCCCTAGGGTAGATAAGGCGCTCACACGTTTATCTAAACAAGTAGCGTTGCCGTCCCCTGATACGGCCACCCTCAAAGAACCAGCTGATAGGAGGCTGGAAAATATCCTAAAAAGTATATACACACATACTGGTGTTATACTGCGACCAGCAATCGCATCAGCCTGGATGTGCAGTGCTGGAGTCGCTTGGACGGATTCCCTGACGGAGAATATTGATACCCTGGATAGGGACAATATTTTGTTAACTATAGAACATTTAAAGGATGCATTGCTATATATGCGTGATGCGCAGAGGGATATTTGTACCCTGGCATCAAGAGTAAGCGCAATGTCCATCTCTGCCAGAAGAGCATTATGGACGCGACAGTGGTCAGGGGATGCAGATTCCAAACGGCACATGGAAGTATTGCCGTATAAGGGGGAGGAGTTATTTGGGGCTGGTCTATCGGACCTGGTGGCCACGGCAACGGCTGGAAAATCCACCTTTTTACCCCGGGTTACTTCACATCAGCATTAAAAGACAGTCTTTTCAAACTCAGTCCTTTCGTTCCCATAAGTACAAGCGAGCAAAAGGCCACTCTTTTCTGCCCAAGGGCAGAGGAAGAGGAAAAAGACTGCACCATGCAGCCGCTTCCCAGGAGCAGAAGCCCTCCCCTGCTTCTGCCAAGTCTTCAGCATGACGCTGGGGCTTTACAAGCAGACTCAGACATGGTGGGGGCCCGTCTCAAGAATTTCAACGCGCAGTGGGCTCACTCGCAAGTGGATCCCTGGATTCTACAGGTAGTATCACAGGGGTACAAACTGGAATTCGAGGCGTTTCCTCCTCATCGGTTCCTGAAGTCTGCTTTACCAAAGTCTCCCTCCGACAGGGAGGCAGTTCTGGAAGCCATTCACAAGCTGTATTCCCAGCAGGTGATAATCAAGGTACCCCTCTTACAACAGGGAAAGGGGTATTATTCCACGCTGTTTGTGGTACCGAAGCCGGACGGCTCGGTGAGACCAATCTTAAATCTAAAATCTTTGAACACTTACATAAAAAGGTTCAAATTCAAGATGGAGTCACTCAGAGCAGTGATAGCGAACCTGGAAGAAGGGGACTATATGGTGTCTCTGGACATCAAGGATGCTTATCTCCACGTCCCAATATACCCTTCTCACCAAGGGTACCTCAGGTTTGTAGTACAAAACTGTCATCAGTTTCAGACGCTGCCGTTTGGATTGTCCACGGCGCCTCGGGTCTTTACCAAGGTAATGGCCGAAATGATGATTCTTCTACGAAGAAAAGGCATCTTAATTATCCCTTACTTGGACGATCTCCTGATAAGGGCAAGAACCAGGGAACAGTTAGAAGTCGGAGTGGCACTATCTCAGGTAGTACTACGTCAGCACGGGTGGATTCTAAATATTCCAAAATCGCAGCTGATTCCAACGACACGTCTACTGTTCCTAGGAATGATTCTGGACACAGTCCAGAAGAAGGTGTTTCTCCCGGAGGAGAAGGCCAGGGAGTTATCCGAGCTAGTCAGGAACCTCCTAAAACCAGGACAGGTCTCAGTACATCAGTGCACGAGGGTCCTGGGGAAAATGGTGGCTTCTTACGAAGCGATTCCATTTGGAAGATTCCATGCAAGAACGTTTCAATGGGATCTACTAGACAAATGGTCCGGATCGCATCTTCAGATGCATCAGCGGATAACCCTGTCAACAAGGACAAGGGTGTCTCTCCTGTGGTGGCTGCAGAGTGCTCATCTACTAGAGGGGCGCAGATTTGGCATTCAGGATTGGATCCTGGTAACCACGGATGCCAGCCTGAGAGGCTGGGGAGCAGTCACACAGGGAAGGAATTTCCAGGGCTTGTGGTCAAGCATGGAAACATCTCTTCATATAAATATTCTGGAACTAAGGGCCATTTACAATGCCCTAAGTCAAGCAAAACCTCTGCTTCAGGGTCAGGCGGTGTTGATCCAATCGGACAACATCACGTCAGTCGCCCACGTAAACAGACAGGGCGGCACGAGAAGCAGGAGGGCAATGGCAGAAGCTGCAAGGATTCTTCGCTGGGCGGAAAATCATGTGATAGCACTGTCAGCAGTGTTCATTCCGGGAGTGGACAACTGGGAAGCAGACTTCCTCAGCAGACACGACCTTCACCCGGGAGAGTGGGGACTTCACCCGGAAGTCTTCCACCTGATTGTAAACCGTTGGGAAAAACCAAAGGTGGACATGATGGCGTCACGTCTAAACAAAAAACTGGACAAATATTGCGCCAGGTCAA
This sequence comes from Pseudophryne corroboree, assembly GCF_028390025.1. Taxonomy (NCBI): domain Eukaryota; kingdom Metazoa; phylum Chordata; class Amphibia; order Anura; family Myobatrachidae; genus Pseudophryne; species Pseudophryne corroboree. The sequence goes on along the minus strand of NW_026967510.1, from coordinate 172,490 downwards.
GGGACCCTCAGGCAATAGCAGTGGACGCTCTGGTAACGCCGTGGGTGTAGCAGTCAGTGTATGTGTTCCCTCCTCTGCCTCTCATACCAAAAGTATTGAGAATCATAAGAAGGAGAGGAGTAAGAACTATACTCGTGGTTCCGGATTGGCAAAGAAGGACTTGGTACCCGGAACTTCAAGAGATGCTCACGGACGAACCGTGGCCTCTACCTCTAAGAAAGGACCTGCTACTGCAGGGGCCTTGTCTGTTCCAAGACTTACCGCGGCTGCGTTTGACGGCTTGGCGGTTGAACGCCGGATCCTAAAGGAAAAGGGCATTCCAGAAGAAGTCATCCCTACCCTGGTCAAAGCCAGGAAGGAAGTAACCGCAAAACATTATCACCGTATTTGGCGTAAATATGTTGCGTGGTGTGAGGCCAAGAAGGCCCCTACAGAGGAATTTCAACTGGGTCGTTTCCTGCATTTCCTGCAAACAGGACTGTCTATGGGCCTAAAATTAGGTTCCATTAAGGTTCAAATTTCGGCCTTGTCGATTTTCTTCCAGAAAGAACTGGCTTCAGTACCTGAAGTTCAGACATTTGTGAAAGGGGTGCTGCACATACAGCCTCCTTTTGTGCCTCCAGTGGCACCTTGGGATCTCAATGTTGTGTTGAGTTTTCTAAAATCACATTGGTTTGAACCACTTTCCACGATAGACTTAAAATATCTCACGTGGAAGGTGTCGATGCTGTTAGCCTTGGCTTCAGCCAGGCGTGTGTCAGAATTGGCGGCTTTATCATGTAAAAGCCCTTACTTAATTTTTCATTCTGACAGGGCGGAATTGAGGACTCGTCCTCAATTTCTACCTAAGGTGGTTTCTGCATTTCACATGAATCAACCTATTGTGGTACCTGCGGCTACTAGGGACTTAGAGGACTCCAAGTTGCTTGACGTTGTCAGGGCCTTGAAAATATATGTTTCCAGGACGGCTGGAGTCAGAAAATCTGACTCGCTGTTTATCCTGTATGCACCCAACAAGCTGGGTGCTCCTGCTTCTAAGCAGACGATTGCTCGTTGGATTTGTAGTACAATTCAGCTTGCACATTCCATGGCAGGATTGCCACAGCCAAAATCAGTAAAAGCCCATTCCACAAGGAAAGTGGGCTCATCTTGGGCGGCTGCCCGAGGGGTCTCGGCTTTACAACTTTGCCGAGCAGCTACTTGGTCAGGGGCAAACACGTTTGCAAAATTCTACAAATTTGATACCCTGGCTGAGGAGGACCTGGAGTTCTCTCATTCGGTGCTGCAGAGTCATCCGCACTCTCCCGCCCGTTTGGGAGCTTTGGTATAATCCCCATGGTCCTTACGGAGTCCCAGCATCCACTTAGGACGTTAGAGAAAATAAGATTTTACTTACCGATAAATCTATTTCTCATAGTCCGTAGTGGATGCTGGGCGCCCATCCCTAGTGCGGATTGTCTGCAATACTTGTATATAGTTATTGTTACAAAAAAAATTCGGGTTATTATTGTTGAGCCATCTTTTTCAGAGGCTCCTTTGCATTTATCATACTGTTAACTGGGTTCAGATCACGAGTTGTACGGTGTGATTGGTGTGGCTGGTATGAGTCTTACCCGGGATTCAATATCCTTCCTTATTATGTACGCTCGTCCGGGCACAGTATCCTAACTGAGGCTTGGAGGAGGGTCATAGGGGGAGGAGCCAGTGCACACCACCTGATCCTTAAGCTTTTATTTTGTGCCCTGTCTCCTGCGGAGCCGCTATTCCCCATGGTCCTTACGGAGTCCCAGCATCCACTACGGACTATGAGAAATAGATTTATCGGTAAGTAAAATCTTATTATTACAGAAGTCACATATTCTCATTGCTCAGTCACTACAGCAATCTCTTATCCTACATCCTCCTCCACCATCAGCCCTGTTCTCAGTTGGGTGTTTATAACACAAGGCTATCCTTGACAAACATCACATGAAGAGCGTTATTACACACATCACTAAAGTGTTATTAAAAGTAACAAGCAGAAGTTTATTTTTAGGGATCATATATAAGTAGTAGTGTGTTTTTTGTGGAGCGTCTAATTTGTATGGGATCTAAATTTCTCAGTTTAGCAACCTTTTATTAAATAACCTTCATTTTGTTAGATGATGCAGGTATTAAATAACTCCTTGTATATAGTAGACCTTTGGCTCACCACAGAAACCAGAGAGAAGGACATTATTAGCATTGGGGTGATCTGTAGACCACCTGGCCAGGGGCAGGATTTGGACAGGAATCTATTGTTGGACATCACTAAAATGGCTTTAAAGGGAGAAGTCCTAATCATGGGAGACTTTAATTTAACTGATACAAATTGGGTGGGGGTCTTTTGCAAGATCAGCTACAAGTGGAAAATTTCTATATTCCTTACAGGGAGCATCTCTCAAACAGCAGATATATCCCTTCTGCATAGAAGAGCGGTCGGGAAAGAAAGAGGTAAAACCTCCTTTCTCTTTCATCCATTAGGGGACACTGGAGTCTTATACAGTAGGGGTGTGAAGCTTGCAACCGGAGGTGTGGCACAATCTAAATATTAGCATTGTCTGCACAGCCGGCTCCTCCCCCTTCACATCCCTCAGTTTGAAAAATTGTTCCAAGGAGGTACCAGCACAAGAAGGGAGCTCCTGCTCCATTTCAATATTGAGACTGAGTTACCCTAATGTAAAGGGGGACGAAAGTCTTAAGAATAGAGAGACAATGATCCCTACTAAAGGGGATCTGCATCTCTCCTCAGAAAATCCGGAGCACAGAGTCAGCAGTGAGTACTGGTTGTGAAGGGGCCCTAGTTACAGTTACACTCACGGTAACCATAGCTTCTTCATGGATCCAGGAGGCAGTTTGACAGACTTCCTCCCGCGGACCGCACACAACGCTGCTACCTTCTGTCTCTAAGCCCTGGGACTCAGCAGCGCAGCTTCCCCGCCGCCCCCCTCCTTCCGCTGGCGCTGTGACAGAACAAACGGTCTAAAACACTCCCTGGCCAGCTATATACTCCCGCTTCATGTCTGCTCCCCCGCCCGCCCTTCCTTCCTCTACAGACAGAGGGCTGAGGGAGACACAGCGCGGCTGTCAGCGGCAGCGTATACCGCCGCCTCTTAAACACACAGCGTGGCGCTTGAAAAGAGCGTCCCCTCCCGCTGAAACGACATATCTCTTGCTGCTAGCAGCCGCAGCTTCCCCTGCACTCACAGAGACCCGGGCTATATCCCCTGCACGCTTCCTCCCGCCGTCGGTGCTAGTACGAGGGCTTCTCATACGCTGCTGCCTAGTAACTTAAGCCCTGGTAGGCTAGCAGCGCAGCTCCTCCGCCGCTCCCCTTCTTTTAAAGAGAGTAGAGGCTATTCCATTTGGGGGTTAGATGATGTTTGATGAGTTAGACAAGTGGATTTCGCAGGCAACTGCAGTGACATCTACCTTTCTACCTACTTCTTACTCGAGCACCACATCACACGTTAGAGGAGGTTGCTCGGGACCAGTGTTTAAATTCATTTGATCGCTGTCGTACCGAGCCAGAAGAGGTTTTGGAGCAACAGACTCGTGGAACCAGAGGTAGAGGTCGTTCATAGTCAACACCAGAAAAGCAGAACAGACCTGTGGCATGATGGTTTCCCTGCTCACCTGGGGTCCCCCTTGGGGGGCGCAGAGTTGGAAGGTTTTCGGGACGCCTGGGCCAAAACATCACCAGATGTCTGGGTCAACCAGATATTTCCCAGGGTTACAGGATAGTTACAACAGCGTCCACACAGTCCGTTTATTTGCAGCGCGAGGTCCTAGGTGCCCATTGCGAGCAGGAGCGTTACAGGAGGCAACTTCAAAGACTCCTGCATACAAAGGGTTAAGTCGCCAGTCCCAGATCCTCAATGAGGAACGGGATTTTATTCAAAACTTTTGGTAGTGCAAAATACCTTCATATCCCGATTTGGACCCCTCACCAAGCTTACTTAAGATTTGCACCGGTGTGGGATCACTACCGAATCAGGGCCCTGCCATTCGGTCTATCATCAGCTCCAAGAATCTTTATAAAGATCATAGCAATAGTGGTGACAGGATTGAGACAGGGGTCACGATCATACCTTATCTAGACGATCTACTGATCAAGGCCTCATCTCAGAAACAGCTGATAAAGGATGCTCGGAAATCTCATCAATTTCTCATTCAACATGGGTGGATTGTGAACTTCCAGAAATCCAACCTCATGCCAACTCCACGGATTCAATTCCTCGGTCTCATCTTGGACACGATACAATTAAGAGTATTCCTACCAGAGAACTAGATCCAGGACCCACAGAGGTTAGTGGCTCAGGTACTAAGGACACAGATGGTTTCTCTACACCTCTGTGTGCTACTTCTCGAGAAGAGGGTGGCGTCATTCGCAGCTCTCCGGTGCGGAGGACTTTATTCCTGACGATTCCAGATTAAACTCATTGCTCAGGGAGCAGGTTCGCACTGGCTTCTACATCGAAGAATCCAGCATCCACCACGCATACGAACCTTCTTGATTTGGTGGTCGTTGCACAAGAATCTCGCAGCAGGCAAGAGATTCGGCATTTGGGATTGGAGGACCCTGACAACGGACGCCAGACTCAGAGATTGAAGTGCCGTCCTAGTGGAACAAATTCCTAACGGTTTGCAGATTCAAGATGGAATAAATCCAGTCAGTTATTGTGTGTTTAGAACATGGAGGGGTCATGGTATCCATGGACATAAAGGATGGACGTTACAGGAGAGCAGCCTACCCATAAACATTCTTGAACTGAGAGCAGTTTACAATGCACTTCTCTTAGCCGCAGACCTAGTCATGGGTCAACACTTAAAGATACAGTCGGACAATGTCACAATGACGGCTTACATAAACCATCAAGGAGGAACAAAGAACAGGATGGCGTTAAAGGAAGCCACAAAGATCTTGTTGTGGGCAGAAAGGCGAAACCTCATCCTCTCGGCAGTGTTCATTCCAGGTGTGGAAAACTGGGAAGCAGATTATCTCAGCCGCCAGGACATGCATCCGGGAGAGTAGTGCCTACATCCACGGATTTTTGACATGGTGGTGAGGAGATGGGGTCTACCTCAAGTCGATCTAATGGCGTCTCGGCAAAACCATCAGCTGCCCAGATATGTGTCCAGGCAAAAGTTCCAGCAGCAGAAGGAGTGGACGCATTGACAGGAGGGTTTACATTTTTCCACCTTTCCCACTCATACCCAGGGTTCTGAAATGGTTGAAATGAGAACGAGTGTGGTCAATTCTAATTGCACCAGATTGGCCCCACAGGAGTTGGTATTCAGACCTGCGAGGGTTACTAGTGGAAGATCCTTGATGGTTACCTCAGAGGGAGGACCTGCTATCTCAGGGATTGTTCCAACACCCAGCTACGTTTAACGGCGTCACTATTGAAACCCGGATCTTAAGAAACAGAGGGATACCAAGAACGGCCATTCCTACGATGTTTGCCGCTAGGAAGCCGGTCACAGCCATGCACTACTACAGGATTTATAAGAAGTGCATGGACTGGTGTCAAGAACGTGGTTGGAATTCGACGAACTTCCACTTATCCAGACTTCTACTCTTCCTTCAGGCCGGTCTAGATGTAGGACTGAGGCTGGGCTCTCTGAAGGTTCAAATTTCGGCTCTCTCCATCCTATTTCAACAAGCGGTTAGCACTCTTGTCAGAGGTTCAAACCTTTTTACAGGGGGTTCTGAAGATACAACCCCCTTTTTATCCTACCACTGCGCCATAGGACTTAAATTTTGGTGTTGGAATTTTTGAGATCTCCAACTTTTGAGCCGTTAGCAAGAACAGACCTGAAATATCTCTTTTGGAAAGTTACATTATTGCTTGCCTTGGTTTCAGCCAGGTGAGTTTCTGAGTTGGGAGCCTTATCGTGTAAGAGTCCTTTGAATGTTTCATGAGGATAGGGTAGAACTCCGTACAAGAGCAGGTTTCCTTCCTAAGGTTGGTTTCGGGGTTTCATGTAAACCAGCCAATTGTGGTCCCATCTTTTCAGGGTCTCACAGATGGGGAAGTGTCCTTGGATGTTGTCTGAGCTTTACGTGTATATGTACAAGTTACGTCGTCCTTTAGAAAGTTGGACCATTGTTTGTTCTTAAAAAGGGCTGGTCAGCATCTAAGCAGCCTTTGTCTAGATGGATTCGACTTGCCATTTGGCAAGCTTACATTTCCTGTGACAAACAGTTTCCGGTTCAGATGGGTGCTCATACCACCAGATCAGTGGGTGCGTCATGGGCAGCTGCCAGAGGTGTTTCCACTACTCAACTTTGCAGAGCGGTGATGTGGTCCTCAGCCCACACGTTCGCAAAATTTTACAAGGTTGATAACTTCGCGTCCGGAGACTCTAAGTTTGGACGTTTTAGTTTTGCAGGCCACCGACAGCACTCCCTCCCTGGGGGATAACTTTAGGACGTCCCCTACTGTGTAGGACTCCAGTGTCCTCTAGTGGATGAAAGAGAAAAGAGGATTTTGGTACTTACCAATAAATCCATTTCTCTGAATCCTCTAGGGGACACTGGACGCCCACCTCGGTGCTGTCAACCTGCTGTGTTCAAGGTTCTTGTTCAAACAGTTTGTGCAAACAACGTTAGTTTTTCTGTTAAGAGTTTCTTGGATGCTGTTTGATATGTTGTGCGGGTCGGTTCCTCGCCATGTGCTATAGTATCATGTCCTGTTCTCTTGGTCAAATTTTCCAAACTGAGGGATGAGGGATGTGAAGGGGGAGGAGCCGTCTGTGCAGACAATGATCATTTTTAGATTGTGCCACACCTCCGGTTGCAAGCTTCACACCCCTACTGTATAAGACTCCAGTGTCCCCTAGGGGATTCAGAGAAATGGATTTATCGGTAAGTACCAAAATCCTCTTTTTTGGGAGCACTCTTGTTAACTTACTTACCTACCATACCTGGGCCCTCATTCCGAGTCGTTCGCTCGGTAAATTTCTTCGCATCGCAGCGATTTTCTGCTTAGTGCGCATGCGCAATATCCGCACTGCGACTGCGCCAAGTAATTTTGCTGTGAAGAAAGTATTTTACTCACGGCTTTTTCTTCGCTCCGGCGATCGTAGTGTGATTGACAGGAAATGGGTGTTACTGGGCGGAAACAGGCCGTTTTATGGGCGTGTGGGAAAAAACGCTACCGTTTACGGAAAAAACGCGGGAGTGGCTGGAGAAACGGGGGAGTGTCTGGGCGAACGCTGGGTTTGTTTGTGACGTCAAACCAGGAACGACAAGCACTGAACTGATCGCAGATGCCGAGTAAGTCTGAAGCTACTCAGAAACTGCTACGAGGTGTGTAATCGCAATATTGCGAATACATCGTTCGCATTTTTACTATGCTAAGATTCACTCCCAGTAGGCGGCGGCTTAGCGTGTGCAATACTGCTAAAATCGCCTTGCGAGCGAACAACTCGGAATGACCACCATAGACAGGAAAACTATGTATATAGGAAACTATAGGTCAGTAAGACAATTCAGAAGAAACTATAGGTCAGTAAGACATTACAGAAGGAAACTAGGTCAGTAAGACAATACAGAAGGAAACTATAGGTCAGTAAGACAATACAGTAAGCCACGATACGTCAGCAAGACAATAAATAAGGAAAATATAGGTCAGTAAGACTACAGTAAGCCACGATACGTCAGTAAGACAATACAGTAAGGAACTATAGGTCAGCCAGACAATACAGAAGGAAACTATAGGTCAGTAAGACAATACAGAAGGAAACTATAGGTCAGTAAGACTACAGTAAGCTGCGATACGTCAGTAAAACAATACAGAAGGAAATTATAGGTCAGTAAGACTACAGTAAGCCACTATACATCAGTAAGACAATACAGTAAGAAACTATAGGTCAGTAAGACAATACATTAAGAAACTATGGGTCAGTAAGACAATACAGTAAGAAACTATAGGTCAGTAAGACAATACAGAAGAAACTAGTTCATTAAGACAATACAGAAGAAACTATAGGTCAGAAAGACAATACAGAAGGAAACTATAGGTCAGTAAGACAATACAGAAGGAAACTATAGGTCAGTAAGACTACAGTAAGCTGCGATACGTCAGTAAGACAATACAGAAGGAAACTATAGGTCAGTAAGACTACAGTAAGCTGCGATACGTCAGTAAGACAATACAGAAGGAAACTATAGGTCAGTAAGACTACAGTAAGCCACTATACATCAGTAAGACAATACAGTAAGAAACTTTAGGTCAGTAAGACAATACAGTAAGAAACTATAGGTCAGTACGACAATACAGAAGAAACTATAGGTCAGTAAGACAATACAGAAGAAACTATAGGTCAGTAAGACAATACAGAAGGAAACTATAGGTCAGTAAGACATTACAGAAGGAAACTATAGGTCAGTAAAACAATACAGAAGGAAACTATAGGTCAGTAAGACAATGCAGTAAGAAACTAGTGCCCTCATTCCGAGTTGTTCGCTCGCTAGCTGCTTTTAGCAGCATTGCACACGCTAGGCCGCCGCCCTCTGGGAGTGTATCTTAGTTTAGCAGAATTGCGAACAAAAGATTAGCAGTTCTGCTATTAAGTATTTCCTTGCAGTTTCTGAGTAGCTCCAGACCTACTCCTAGATTGCGATCACCTCAGTCCGTTTAGTTGCTGGTTTGACATCACAAACACACCCAGCGTCCGGTTAGCCACTCCCCCGTTTCTCCAGCCACTCAGGCATTTTTGCACACTCTCGGAAAACGCTCAGTTTCCGCCCCGGAAACACCCACTTCCTGTCAATCACTCACCGATCAGCAGAGCGACTGAAAAGCGTTGCTCGGACCTGTGAAAAATTGCATAGTTTCGTGTGAAAATACTTAGCGCGTGCGCCCTGCGGCTCATACGCATGGCAGATTCGCCCATTTTTAGCCTGATCGCTATTTTGCTAAAAACGGCAGTGAGCAAACAACTCGGAATGACCACCAATAGGTCAGTAAGACAATACAGTAGGAAACTATTATTTTATTAATTAGCAGTTTCTTATATGGCGCAGCATATTCCGTTGCGATTTACAATTAGAACAACAGTAATACAACAAAACTGGGTAAAAACAGACAGACATAGAGATAGGAAGGCCCTGCTCGCAAACTTACAATCTATGGAGAAATAGGCATTGATACACAAGGATAGATGCTACCTATTGCATAATGGTCAACCAGATTGCTAGGTTCTTAATTGGTTGTATGATAGGATCACCCAGCGATGTTGGCCAAGTGTCAGGAGGGTGTGAGAGTAAAGAAAGACAAGATATGTGATGTTATGTGTACTGTACAGAGAGGATTTAATTAGATAGGGAAGCACTGAAGGTTATGTGGGTAGGTTTGGAATTTGATAGGCTTGTTTGAAGAGGTGAGTTTTCAGGGAACATTTAAAGGTTAAATATATGTATTATATATATGTATAGTTTGGAGCAGAGAAGGGAAAGGGGGGACATGATAGAAACTTTCAAATATATGAAGGGTTTTAACAAAGTCCAGGAGGGAAACATTCTCCAAATGAAGAGAAGCAATAGGACACGAGGACATGCACTGAGACTGGAGGGGGGGAGGTTCAGGAGAAATTTGCGGAAAAATTACTTCACAGAAAGGGTAGTGGACAATTGGAATAGCCTCCTATCAGAGGTGGTAGAGGCTAAGACAGTAGAGCAATTTAAACATGCATGGTATAGACATAAGGTTATACTTACAAAGAAATAAGGATCAAATAAGGTTAGAGATAAAAATAATGTAATACAAAATGGGACAGACTGATGGGCCAAGTGGTTCTTATCTGCCGACAAATTCTATGTTTAAAGTCTTTGACCCTTTATCTCAGGGAGTTCAAGTTCAAGATGGAGTCTCTGAGAGCTGTCATCTCAGGACTGACGGAGGGGGAATTCCTGGTGTCCCTGGACATCAAGGATGCATACCTCCACATTCCCATTTGGTCGCCGCATCAGGCTTATCTCAGGTTTGCACTGTTAAACGATCACTATCTGTTTCAACCGAGGGTCTTCACCAAGGTGATGGCAGAGATGATGGTTCTCCTCAGCAAGCAGGGGGTGAACATAATTCCATATCTGGACGATCTCCTGATCAAGGTTTCGTCCAGGGAGAAGTTATTAAGATCCATTGTTCTCACGACACTCTGCTCAAGGAGCACGGTTGGATACTGAAACTTCCAAAGTCTCACCTGGAGCCAACAAGGAGCCTGTCTTTCCTGGGAATGATCCTCGACACGGAGGTGCAGAGGGTGTTTCTACCGGTGGAAAAAGCATTGGTGATTCAAACAATGGTCCGGGGTGTCTTGAAGCCTTCCCGGGTATCGGTTCATCAGTGCATCTGCTTTCTGGGGAAGATGGTTGCCTCCTACGAGGCTCTGCAGCATGGAAGGTTTCATGCTCGATCCTTTCAGATGGATCTCTTGGACCAGTGGTCGGGATTTCACCTACATATGCACCAGAGGATACGTCTGTCACCATGAGCCAGGATTTTGCTCCTCTGGTGGCTACAACTACCACACCTTCTGGAAGGCCGAAGGTTCGGGGTTCAGGACTGGATTTTTCTAACCACGGATGCAAGTCTAAGAGGTTGGGGAGCGGTCGCTTAGGGAGAAACCTTCCAAGGAAGGTGTTCGTATCAAGAATCTCTTCTCCCAATAAACATCCTGGAGCTAAGGGCCGTGTACAATGGCCTTCTTCAAGCAGCACACCACTTACAGGATCGAGCTGTTCAGGTGCAGTTGGACAATGTGACAACAGTGGCCTACATAAACCAACAAGGTGGAACAAAGAGCAGGGCTGCAATGTCAGAGGTGTCAAGAATCCTCCTCTGGGCAGAAAGGCACGCAGTGGCGATGTCTGCAATCTTTATTCCGGGAGTAGACAACTGGGAAGCAGACTTCCTCAGCAAACACCATATCTATCCAGGAGAGAGGGGCCTCCACCTTGAGGTGTTCGATGAGGTAACCTATTTGGTGGCGGTACCTCACATAGACATGATGGCCTCCCATCTCAACAAGAAGCTGTGGAGGTACTGTTCCAGGTCGAGAGACCCGCAGGCATTGGCAGTGGACACACTGGTAACACCGTGGGTGTTCACGTCAGTGTATGTGTTCCCCCCCACTTCCTCTGATTCCAAGAGTTCTTCAACTTGTAAGAAGAACAAAGGTTCTGGCAATCCTCATTGCTCGGGACAGACCAAGGAGGGGTTGGTATGCGTATCTGCTGGATCTTCTTCTGTTGGAAGATCCATGGCCCTTACTTCTTCGGGAGGATCGGTCCCGCGAGCTCTGATTGGCTCACGGGCAGCGCTGACTTGAACAAAGGCACCTGTACCCGCCGGAGACTACGGGGAAGGAGAGGCGCAGGCTGCACTCTCCTCCCCTCACATCAGCGGTGGTGCGGGGAGCAGCAGAGGCAGGGAGGGAAGAGGAGCGGCGGCCCGTCGGTGTGGGTACGGCATACCCACGGCTAAATTCTTAAGGGTACGCCGTTCCTGCCCGTACCCGCATACTTGCACCGCTGCTCATAACTCACTGGTAACAGGGTGTTATAAGTATAGGGGGATGTATTTTGGGATGATGTTAATGTATTAATTCAGTGGAAGGTTATAAAAAAAGTTTCTAGTAGCGCTGGTATGTGGCTGGTTCATACTTCTGTATTGATCTGATTATTCTCTGAGGTAAATGTTGCAGACCGTCTGGGTATGAGGGTGAAAGTTCACATTATCAGTCTAAAGAGTATATCAGAGGATGTGCACTGTATGAATTCCTGTCCGATTAATCTGATAAATCAGTATACAAACTGTGTATCTGTGTATGTGTAACATTACAGTATATCATGTCTATAAGGAACATATATATATACATCAGTCAATGCAGAATGTAATTCAGCTATTGCTTCATGTCAGTAAGACAGGACGGTGTCATGTCTCCTGGTCCCCATGATGAGGATTTACAGAAGTTAAGTTTATAATTTCTCAGTTGAATGATATATTTATACAATTTGAAAACTTCTTTAGACCCCTCATGTCCCTCGAAGCGTGCTTTTACACGTATAATGCAAGTCGTCAGAAGTCGACACGGGGACGTGAGAGGGGATCTGTAGACAGAATGCTATCCTAGCAAAGTGTATTCAAACTATGATGCAAACTTCGGGGAAGAGTTAGAAATCGCTGTTACACTCCTGTACAGGAGATGAGAGATTATTTTACTATAAATACGAAGCCTGTGATAACATCCCCTATTTCTGATGCTATGTTTGAACACGCCTGGAAAATCCCAGGCACATAAGTCCTGATTCTTAAGGGTATTTTCACGGCTTAGCCGTGTCCTGAAAAGGATAAGACATATTGGGAGATTTCTCCTGTGGTGCACACCGCTGTGTCCAGATTATCAGATTACTATTACCTGACCCGTCCCCGGTTCAGCATCACTGAAAGAACAGGCTGGCCGCATACTTGAGCCTACACTCCCATTTATATACTCGGCCAGTAAAACTGTCTTCAGGCCACCTATTGTGGGTGCATGGGTTTCCAGTACTATTGGAAAGTATGCAGGACCTCTGTTAGAATTTTATATATGTATATAAATGTTCGATTGGTAGGGATGCTCTTTTCTTGACCCTAGGGGCGGGATAACGGTAAGGTCCCGAGGTCCCCGCCTTTTTTTCGGGAAAGGAGGGGCAGGAACAGAATACGACATCTGTTCCACCTACTATTTTCACATGACGCTTCCCCCTGGAAGTCCACTCAGGTGGGAGACAGGGATCCGCTATGGGTATGCATTACCTACGGTCGCAAGTCAATAACTTAACTGGCTCCCACCTGGCGGAATTATCAAAAGAAATTTGGAAACTAAATCTCTGATTTCTCTGACGTCCTAGTGGATGCTGGGGACTCCGTAAGGACCATGGGGAATAGACGGCTCCGCAGGAGACTGGGCACATCTAAAGATAGATTTAGGACTATCTGGTGTGCACTGGCTCCTCCCCCTATGACCCTCCTCCAAGCCTCAGTTAGATTTCTGTGCCCGGCGGAGCTGGTTGCACACTAGGGGCTCTCCTGAGCACCTAGAAAGAAAGTATAGTTTAGGTTTTTTATTTTACAGTGAGACCTGCTGGCAACAGGCTCACTGCAATGAGGGACTAAGGGGAGAAGAAGCGAACCTACCTAAGTGGTGGTAGCTTGGGCTTCTTAGGCTACTGGACACCATTAGCTCCAGAGGGATCGAACACAGGACCCGACCTCGTCGTCCGTTCCTGGAGCCGCGCCGCCGTCCCCCTTACAGAGCCAGAAGCAAGAAGGTGGTCCGGAAAATCGGCGGCTGAAGACTTCTGTCTTCAAGGCAGCGCACAGCACTGCAGCTGTGCGCCATTGCTCCTCATGCACACCACACACTGCGGTCACTGATGGGTGCAGGGCGCTGGGGGGGGGGGGAATTAAGAAGCAATAAAGAACACCTTGGCTGGCAAACTGATGCCATATATAACCCCAGGGGCTATATAGGTGTTAATTAACCCCTGCCAGAATTCTTAAAATAGCGGGAGAAAGCCAGCCGAAAAAGGGGCGGAGCCATCTCCCTCAGCACACCGGCACCATTTTCCCTCACAGCTCCGCTGGAAGGATCGCTCCCTGGCTCTCCCCTGCAGTCCTGCACTACGGAAAGGGTAAAAGAGGGGGGGCACAAATTAGGTGCAGTATAATAATATATATGCAGCTATAAGGGGAAAACACTCTTTATAGGTGATATCCCTGTGGTATATAGTGCTCTGGTGTGTGCTGGCATACTCTCCCTCTGTCTCCCCAAAGGGCTTTGTGGGGTCCTGTCCTCTGTCAGAGCATTCCCTGTGTGTGTGCTGTGTGTCGGTACTGCTGTGTCGACATGTATGATGAGGAAAATGATGTGGAGGCGGAGCAAATGCCTGTGAATGTGATGTCACCCCCTGTGGGGTCGACACCTGTGTGGATGGACTTATGGAAGGAATTACGTGACAGTGTCAACTCCTTACATAAAAGGTTTGACGACATAGGACAGCCGGCTACTCAGCTTGTGCCTGTTCCAGCGTCTCAAATGTCATCAGGGGCTTTAAAACGCCCGCTACCTCAGATGACAGACACAGATGTCGACACGGATACCGACTCCAGTGTCGACGACGATGAGACTAGTGTACCCTCCAATAGGTCCACCCGTTACATGATTGAGGCAATGAAAAATGTATTACACATTTCTGATAATACCCCAGGTACCACAAAAAATGGTATTATGTTTGGTGAGAAAAAACTACCTGTAGTTTTTCCTGCATCTGAGGAATTAAATGAGGTGTGTGAGGAAGCGTGGACTTCCCCAGATAAGAAATTGATCATTTCTAAACGGTTATTGGCAGCGTACCCTTTCCCGCCAGAGGATAGGTCACGTTGGGAAACACCCCCTAGGGTAGATAAAGCACTGACACGCTTATCAAAAAAGGTGGCACTACCGTCTCCGGATATGGCCGCCCTAAAGGAACCTGCTGATAGAAAGCAGTAAACAACCTTTAAAGCTATATATACACACACTCAGGCATTATATTGAGACCAGCTATTGCATCGGCATGGATGTGCAGTGCTGCAGCTGCTTGGTCAGATTCCCTGTCGGGATAATATGGATACTATGGATAGGGACAATATTTTGCTGACGATAGAGCATATAAAAGATGCAGTCTTATACATGCGTGATGCACAGAGGGATATTTGCCGGCTGGCATCAAAAATAAGCGCTATGTCCATTGCCGCCAGATGGGGGTTATGGACACGGCAATGGTCAGGCGATGCCGACTCGAAACGGCACATGGAAGTTTTGCCCTATAAGGGGGTGGAACTGTTTGGGGAGGGTCTTTCAGATCTCGTTTCCACAGCTACTGCTGGGAAATCGACTTTTTTGCCACAGTCTACCCCACAGCAAAAGAAAGCACCGTATTTATCGGGTACAGTCCTTTCGGCCCCAGAAAAGCAAGAGGGCTAGAGGCTCATCCTTACTGCCGAGAGGCAAAGGTAGAGGGAAAAAGCTGCAGCACACAGCTAGTTCCCAAGAGCAGAAGTCCTCCCCTGCGTCCGGTAAGTCCACAGCATGACGCTGGGGCTGCTCAGGCGGATCCGGGTACGGTGGGGGCCCGTCTCAGGAATTTCAGCGCACAGTGGGCTCTCACAGGTGGATCCCCGAGTCCTTCAAGTATTATCGCAGGGGTACAGGCTGGAATTCGAGACGTGTGCCGTCCCCCCCCCCTACGCTGTTTCCTAAAATCTGCCTTACCGGCAACTCCCTCTGCCAGGGAGGCAGTGTTGGTGGCTATTCAAAAACTGTATTCACAGCAAGTGATTGTCAAGGTACCCCTCCTTCAACAAGGGAAGGGTTACTATTCCACTATGTTTGTGGTACCGAAACCGGACGATTCGGTGAGACCCATCTTAAATTTAAAATCCTTGAACACTTATTTTAAAAGTTTCAAGTTCAAGATGGAATCGCTCAGGGCGGTTATTGCGAACCTGGACGAGGGGGATTACAGGGTCTCCCTGGACATCAAGGATGCGTACCTGCATGTCCCCATTTACCCTCACCAGGAGTACCTCAGATTTGTGGTACAGGACTGTCACTATCAGTTCCAGACGCTGCCGTTTGGGTTATCCACGGCACCGAGGGTCTTTACCAAGGTAATGGTCGAAATGATGATACTCCTTCGCAAGAAGGGAGTTTTAATTATCCCGTACTTGGATGATCTCCTGATAAAGGCGAGGTCCAAGGAACAGTTGGTAGTGGGGATAGCACTTTCTCGGGAAGTGCTGCAACAGCACGGCTGGATTCTCAATATTCCAAAGTCACAGCTGGTCCCGACGACACGTCTTCTGTTTCTGGGAATGATTCTGGACACAGACCAGAAAAAAGTGTTTCTTCCAGTGGAAAAAGCCGAGGAGTTGTCATCTCTAGTCAGAAACCTCCTAAAGCCAGGACAGGTGTCGGTACATCAATGCACACGAGTCCTGGGAAAAATGGTAGCTTCATACGAAGCAATTCCATTCGGGAGGTTCCACGCAAGGATTTTCCAGTGGGACCTGTTGGACAAATGGTCCGGGTCCCATCTCCAGATGCAGCAGCGGATAACCCTGTCGGCAAGGACCAGGGTGTCGCTGCTGTGGTGGCTACAGAGGGCTCATCTACTAGAGGGCCTCAGATTCGGAATACAGGACTGGGTCCTGGTGACCACGGATGCCAGCCTTCGGGGCTGGGGGGCAGTCACACAGGGAAGAAATTTCCAAGAACTGTGGTCAACTCAGGAGATTTCACTTCACATAAATGTTCTTGAGCTAAGGGCCATTTACAATGCCCTAAGCCAAGCAAGACCCCTGCTTCAGAACCAGCCGGTACTGATCCAATCAGACAACATCACGGCGGTCGCCCATGTAAACAGACAGGGCGGCACAAGAAGCAGGAGGGCAATGGCAGAAGCCACAAGGATTCTCCGATGGGTGGAAAATCACGTGTTAGCACTAACAGCAGTGTTCATTCCGGGAGTGGACAACTGGGAAGCAGACTTCCTCAGCAGGCACGACCTCCACCCGGGAGAATGGGGACTTCATCCAGAAGTCTTCCAAATGCTGGTAAACTGTTGGGAAAGACCACAGGTGGACATAATGGCGTCCCGCCTCAACAAAAAGCTAAAAAGATATTGCGCCAGGTCAAGGGACCCTCAGGCGATCGCTGTGGACGCTCTAGTAACACCGTGGGTGTACCAGTCGGTTTGTGTTTCCTCCTCTGCCTCTCATTCCCAAGGTACTGAGAATAACACGAAGGCGAGGAGTGAAAACTATACTCGTGGTTCCGGATTGGCCAAGAAGAGCTTGGTACCTGGAACTTCAAGAGATGCTTTCAGAGGACCCATGGCCTCTACCACTACGGCGGGACCTGCTGCAGCAGGGGCCCTGCCTGTTCCAAGACTTACCGCAGCTGCATTTGACGGCATGGCGGTTGACCACTGGATCCTGAAGGAAAAATGCATTCCGGAGGAAGTCATCCCTACCCTGATCAAGGCCAGGAAGGATGTTACTGCAAAACATTATCACCGCATTTGGCGGAAATATGTTGCTTAGTGTGAGGCCAGAAAGGCCCCAACGGAGGAATTTCAACTGGGTCGATTCCTGCATTTCATGTAAGCAGGGGTGACGTTGGGCCTCAAATTGGGGTCCATTAAGGTCCAGATTTCGGCTCTGTCGATTTTCTTCCAGAAAGAACTGGCTTCACTGCCTGAAGTTCAGACTTTTGTCAAAGGAGTTCTGCATATTCAGCCTCCTTTTGTGCCCCCGGTGACACCTTGGGATCTCAATGTGGTTTTGGAGTTCCTGAAATCACATTGTTTTGAGCCACTTAAGACTGTGGATTTAAAATATCTCACGTGGAAAGTGGTCATGCTGTTGGCCCTGGCTTCGGCCAGGCGTGTATCAGAGTTGGCGGCTTTGTCTTGTAAAAGCCCTTATCTGATTTTTCATATGGATAGGGCAGAGTTGAGAACTCGTCCTCAGTTTCTCCCGAAGGTGGTATCAGCTTTTCACTTGAACCAACCTATTGTGGTGCCTGCGGCTACTAGGGACTTGGAGGATTCCAAGTTACTGGACATAGTCAGGGCCCTGAAAATTTATGTTTCCAGGACGGCTGGAGTCAGGAAAACTGACTCGCTGTTTATCCTGTATGCACCCAATAAGCTGGGTGCTCCTGCTTCTAAGCAGACTATCGCGCGCTGGATTTGTAGCACTATTCAGCTGGCGCATTCTGCGGTGGGATTACCGCAGCCTAAATCTGTAAAAGCCCATTCCACAAGGAAGGTGGGCTCATCTTGGGCGGCTGCCCGAGGGGTCTCGGCTTTACAACTTTGCCGAGTTGCTACTTGGTCAGGGGCAAACACGTTTGCAAAATTCTACAAATTTGATACCCAGGCTGAGGAGGACCTGGAGTTCTCTCATTCGGTGCTGCAGAGTCATCCGCACTCTCCTGCCCGTTTGGGAGCTTTGGTATAATCCCCATGGTCCTTACGGAGTCCCCAGCATCCACTAGGACGTCAGAGAAAATAAGAATTTACTCACCGGTAATTCTATTTCTCGTAGTCCGTAGTGGATGCTGGGCGCCCATTCCAAGTGCGGATTGTCTGCAGTACTTGTAAATAGTTACTGTTACTCAAATCGGGTTGTTATTGCGAGCCATCTGTTCAGAGGCTCCGTTGTTATCATACTGTTAACCGGGGTTCCTATCACGAGTTATATGGTGTGATTGGTGTGGCTGGTATGAGTCTTACCCGGGATTCAAAATCCTTCCTTATTGTGTTCGCTCTTCCGGGCACAGTGTTCTAACTGAGGCTTGGAGGAGGGTCATAGGGGGAGGAGCCAGTGCACACCAGATAGTCCTAAATTTTTCTTTAGATGTGCCCAGTCTCCTACGGAGCCGTCTATTCCCTATGGTCCTTTACGGAGTCCTCAGCATCCACTACGGACTACGAGAAATAGAATTACCGGTGAGTAAATTCTTATTTTCCATTTGGAAAGGCAGTCTCTACGACTGGCGGGGCTAGGCCCGCTTCCCACTTGACCTCTGCGTCATACCTACATATGGTTGGCAATGCGGCACTGTTATCAGTTCTGGAGGTTCTTAGGCCTCTGTAATTGCAGAGGGTCCTTGTCCAGATGTTCACATCTTCCCTAATCCCGTAATATCTCACAGCACTGCTGTGGCGTAATTTAATGATTCCAGAACGAGTTCTTCTAGCGAAATCTCTAGGACAAGTGTTCAAAGCACATCTTGGGATGTAACGGTGAGTACGCCGTTGAGCTTCCACCTAGATTTCATTCCCTGAAAAGGGGTAAAATGGTTCCATCTACTCGAGGAACGCAGGTTCAGAAGTCGTACCTGGATCCTCCTCTCTCAGGAGAAAGTTTGACAGACATTCGCGCAAGGGGAGAACTTCCACGACATGTCTGACTTCTTCGCACAAGCATTCTGTAACGAAGGTCGGACTGACATAGTTTACGTCAAAAATCTAAAACATTTGGTACGTTCCTCTGTAGGGTGGAACGAATGTTTCATCTCAAAATAAAGTTTTGAACACTGGGTTCCAGAACAAACCCACATTCAGTGGCAGTCAGCCCTCTGTTGGTTCCAGGGGCGTTTAGTCAGTGGAGGTGTTCTCTCCAGTTACACTTAATGGAACATAAAATCTGGCGTCCCTCATTGCCCTGGGATGGCCAAGGAGAGCTTGTTTTCAGGCTCTTGGGTTACTTCCAAAGGTTCGAAGGTTTCCGCATCGTCAAAAGGACCTGCGTCTGAAGGGGCCAGTTCTTATTAAACACTTATCGCATATCCGTTTGATGATATGGAAGTTGTGCGGCTGATATTAGCTCGGAATGGTATTCCGAGCAAAGTCATCCCTATGCTATTCGGACAGGGGATGGAGTCACGTCAAGACTTTACCATGGTTTGTCACAACTGAGGGCTTGTGACCGTGACTGGGAGCCTCAGTTGTAGAGGCTGACGGGTACTTGAATTTAGGAGGAGCTGTGGGACTCCTGGACATACGTAGAAGTTGTATAACAAATGCCCGAAGGCGTGACCACGACAACAGGAATATCTTTAAATGCTTTCATTAAACGAAAAGTCAGATACTGTGCAACCAAACAAAAACAGTAACAAGAGAGTCTCTGAAATATTACTGGTTGTGACCAGTAATCTGAAGTATAAGTGGTATGCACTATTGTACTTAGAAGCACAGGTGAAGCATAAAGTGATGCTGGGGTTCGTTGGTAATCTTTGAGTGAAGCTGGGGTTCGCAGATAGAAATGCACTATTGTACTTAGAAGCACAGGTGAAGCATGATGTGATGCTGGGGATCGCTGGAGAGCTGTAGAAGAAGCTGGAGAATGGCTGCTGGAAAGCCGGAGTTCAGACACAGGTGAATCAGGGTAGGCTGTAGAGGGTTAATCACTGGAGTGTCGGGTTACACTGCAGAGTGTAATCACCAGGAAGTCAGGCTGTACCGCAGAGAAAGTCCATAGAACTGCACACTGGAATCACCGAAGACAATTGAAGCACTGACATCCTTCAGTGCTGGGACAGGCTATTTAAACCCACAGGTTAGCAGGGATTGGTGGGCAATTAGGCTCCAGCACTTGTCAGCACCGTGGATAGGAGAAACAATGTCATGTGACTGAAGTCCAACATGGCTGCGCCCATGAACACACACAGAAGGGGAATAAACTACTATAGGAAATGTGTAACAATGGCGATGAAGGCCGCAGTAGCAGAATCACATGCGCCCAGACACGCACAGTGGCCACAGGGACAGTCTCAGGAGGCATTTGGAAGGTAAATACTAATAAGGAATTACCTGGATCGTGACAGTACCCTCCCCTTTAGGAGTGGCCCCAAGACACTACTTAGGCTTGAGGAGGAAATCTGGCGTGGAAAGCCTGAAGCAACTGGATTGCTAGAAGTCATCCCAATCTTCTTCATCTGAAAGGACTGAGGAATAACATGTAGAAGGTTCCTTTCCTGGATTAGAAGTACGAGAAAATTGTGCTTTTGAAGCTAGCACTCCACTAAGGCTTAAATGAAATCTTGTTCTATAACGAGGACTTTTCATACAGAGACCTGTAGAGCTTTTTGGTAATTCTGGAACCTCTTCATGCGTGAAAGCATAACAGGAAAGAGCAGGACCTCCCATAATGCAGCTTGAGTCATCAACAAATTCACCTTCGGAATCTGAATTGAATCCTGATGAACTTGAACTGGCTGGAACCAGAGGAGTCTTTGGACTGACGGATAGGACTTGATTAGATTGGAAGGTGCTGGAATCGTCTGGAACCGAAGGAGGTTGATCCGGACAGACGGATGGGACAGGATTGGGTCCGGAAAAGCTTGACCCGGCTGGAACCGGTGGAAGCTTACTGGAATCGGCTGGAACCAAAGAGGCTTACTGGAATCAGCTGGAACCGAAGGAGTCAGAATCCGGTTGGAAACGGAATGAGTGGTATCCAAGTGTTCAGTTAGACCATCCAGGACCTGGTCCATGCTGGATGCCAACAGGGTGGTGCTCTCTGAAAACGGCAAACAGGAGTTCATAACTGTATCTGTAGCACAAAAATTTCCATCTGGGAACTCTGCTCTGGATACTTCCCTTGGGGCTGAAATTTCGGTGACCCCTCCTGGGGTTGACGAATCAGACACCTCTCTCAGGGTTGTTTTCTCCTGCACCCCTCCTGGAGTTGACAGATCAGAAACTCCTTTTTGAGAAGACGCATATGCCGCTAGTTGAGCTTGAACATTGGATACCCCTCCTGGGGCTGCAGAAACAGACGCCCCGTCTTGGGCTGCTGAATTGGATTTCCCTTTAGTGAAGAAAGTCTCATTAAATCTCTTTTTGTTTCCCGGAATTGGAAATGGGGCTCCTGGACACAGGACCCCAATTGTAGAATTGGGTTTTTCTTTGATCAACTTTTATATTTTTCTTGACCGGATCAGAAGGAGCTGAAGATTCCACATAGGAAGGTTTGTAACTATGAATGCTGTGATGTGGAGATCTATCCCACTTCCTTGGCTTACGGAGAGAACAGTCTTTAATAAAGTGATCAGAACCCCCACAGTAGAAGCAGAGTTGAAACTGCATGCGACGCTTGCGTTCCTCTTCAGAAAGTCTAGACCGTGGCTTACTCCGGAACTTATCTTTTCTTGGAGCAAGGGGAAACGACTTGGACATAGAGAGATTGGCAGCTGTAGCATCCTTGTTCTCAGCAAACTGTGGGAAGGCTTTCATGGAGATGGGAGCAGAGATAATAGGAGTATCACAGAGACACTTTGAAATAACTGGAACGATGCTAGAGAGAAGGTCTTGTAACTGAACCAACAGTTGACTGAGAGTCACAACACTGGCCGCCCCTGAACCATGAAGGGTTACTTGGATTCCATCCAGCCGGGTGGAAAGGTCCTGGAGACAGCGAATAACTTGACCCTGTGCAGCCTCCAGAAGTTCTAAGCGTGCTGCAAGTTGTTGCATCAGGTTAAACGCTTGGGCCTGGTCTCCGGCCAGATCCATTAGGTCAGTGCTTACTGTCACAACTGAGGGCTGGTGACCGTGACTGGGAGCCTCAGTTGTAGAGGCTGACGGGTACTTGAATTTAGGAGGAGCTGTGGGACTCCTGGACATACGTAGAAGCTGTATACCAAATGCCCGAAGGCGTGACCACGACAACAGGAATATCTTTAAATGCTTTTATTAAACGAAAAGTCAGATAATGTGCAACCAAACAAAAACAGTAACAAGAGAGTCTCTGAAATATTACTGGTTGTGACCAGTAATCTGAAGTATAAGTGGTATGCACAATTGTACTTAGAAGCACAGGTGAAGCATAAAGTGATGCTGGGGATCGTTGGTAATCTTTGAGTGAAGCTGGGGTTCGCAGATAGAAATGCACTATTGTACTTAGAAGCACAGGTGAAGCATGATGTGATGCTGGGGATCGCTGGAGAGCTGTAGAAGAAGCTGGAGAATGGCTGCTGGAAAGCCGGAGTTCAGACACAGGTGAATCAGGGTAGACTGTAGAGGGTTAATCACTGGAGTGTCGGGTTACACTGCAGAGTGTAATCACCAGGAAGTCAGGCTGTACCGCAGAGAAAGTCCATAGGAGAACTGCACACTGGAATCACTGAAGACAATTGAAGCACTGACATCCTTCAATGCTGGGACAGGCTATTTAAACCCACAGGTTAGCAGGGATTGGTGGGCAATTAGGCTCCAGCACTTGTCAGCACCGTGGATAGGAGAAACAATGTCATGTGACTGAAGTCCAACATGGCTGCGCCCATGAACACACACAGAAGGGGAATAAACTACTATAGGAAATGTGTAACAATGGCGATAAAGGCCGCAGTAGCAGAATCACATGCACCCAGACGCGCACAGCGGCCACAGGGACAGTCTCGGGAGGCATTTGGAAGGTAAATACTAATAAGGAATTACCTGGATCGTGACATGGTTATTGGAGAAAAGATGTCTTGGTGTACATCCAAGAAACTTCCTTTAGTGGGGTTCCACGTAGGTCTTTTCCTTCTCTTTCCACAGTCCCGTGTGGTTGTGGGCCTATGATTAGGCTTGCTCAAGGTCCAGTTTTCGGCCTTGTTTGTTTTTTCTTCCGGAAACCATTGGCTGCGTTTCCTGCGGTGCAGACGTTCTTGAAAGGGGTTCTGCGGATACAGCCTCCTTTTTTTTTTTTTTTTTGTGTGCCTCCTACGGAGCCATAGGATGTTTCTGTTATGTTACAAGTCCTGCATTCAGATTCATTGAACCTTTATGAGAGGCAGAATTTCAGTTTCTTACATGAAAGCTGATCACTTTGTTAGCATTGGCATCCGCAAGGCGGGTGTTGGAATGTTGGGCCTTATCCCACAAGAGCCCTCTTTGTTTTTTCATGAGTTTTGAGTTGCGCTAAGGACGCGTCAACAATTCCTTCCTAGGGTTGTGTCGGTTTCTCATATCAACCAACCTGTTGTGGTGTCAGTGGCTACTGACATTTCTACTTCAGTAAGTCCTTGGACGTGGTCCGGGCTTTGAAGGTATATGTGAAGAGGACTGCTCCTCTTATAAAGTCGGAAGCATTTTTTGTACTTCATGATACCGATTAAAATTGGGTGTGCTGCTTCTAAGCAGACTCTTTCTCGCTGGATCGAATGTACTATTCAGCATGTTTTCTGCGGCAGGTTTGCCGGAACCTAAATCGGTAAAGCATCACTCTACTCGTATAGTGGGCTCTTCCTGGACATCTGCCCGAGGTGTCTCCGCACTTCAAATTTCCTGAGCAGCTACGTGAGCAGGATCAAACGCATTTGCTAAGTTCTACAAGTTTGATACTTTGGCCTCTGATGACCTCCAGTTGGGTCAATTAGTTTGCAGGGTACATCAGCACTTTCCCTCCCCTAGTGGGAGCTTTGGTATAGGCTCCATGGTCTTTGATGCATCCCCAACATCCTCTAGGACATAAGAGAAAATAGGATTTTAATATACCTACCGGTAAATCCTTTTCTCGTAGTCCATAGAGGATGTTGGGCGCCCGCCCAGTGCTGATGTTTTCCTGCACGGTTGTTACTTGTTCAGTAATGGCAGCATTTGTTGCCACTCTTTGGTCATGTATACTGACATGTTTTCATTGAGTTACATGTGGTTGCATATTATAAATTCAGTGTGATTTGGTGAAATCTCACCACACAGTTTTGTAGTATCCTCTCTCGAGGTTGTCCATCTCCTCAGGCACAGTTCCTAAAATGAGGTCTGGAGGAGTGGCATAGAGGGAGCAGCCAACCCACACTATTCAAATTTTATAGTACCCAAGGCTCCACAGGACCTATCTATACCCCATGGTCTTTGATGCATCCCCAACATCCTCTACGGACTACGAAATAAGGATTTACCGGTAGGTATATTAAAATCCTATTATTATTGCGCAAGCAGGACAGCACTTTCTCTTCTTTGCTGTTTTATTATTGCAAAACCCATGTCACCTATAGTAATCCCACATGAGCGTTCATGTCACCTCTAGTAATCCCATATGAGCGCCCATGTCACCTCTAGTAATCCCACATGAGTGTCCATGTAACCTCTAGTAATCCCACATGAGCGTCCGTGTCACCTCTAGAAATCCCACATGAGCGTCCATGTCACCTCTAGTAATCCCACATGAGCGTCCATGTCACCTCTAGTAATCCCACATGAGCGTCCATGTCACCTCTAGTAATCCCACATGAGCGCCCATGTCACCTCTAGTAAACCTACGAGTGTCCATGTCACCTCTAGTAATCCCACATGAGCGTCCATGTCACCTCTAGTAATCCCACATGAGCGTCCATGTCACCTCTAGTAATCCCACATGAGCGTCCGTGTCACCTCTAGTAATCCCACATGAGCGCCCGTGTCACCTCTAGTAATCCCACGAGCGCCCGTGTCACCTCTAGTAATCCCACATGAGCGTCCATGTAACCTCTAGTAATCCCACATGAGCGTCCATGTCATAGAAACATAGAATTTGACGGCGGATAAGAACCACTTGGCCCATCTAGTCTGCCCCCCCCTTTTTTTTTTTTACATTCTTTTTATCTCTAACCTTATTTGATCCTTATTTCTTTGTAAGGATATCCTTATGTCTATCCCATGCGTGTTTAATTTGCTCTAATGTTTTAGCCTTTACCACCTCCGATGGGAGGCTATTCCACTTGTCCACTACCCTTTCTATGAAGTAATTTTTCCGCAAATTTCCCCCTGAACCCCACCCCCCCCCACTCCCGTCTCAGTGCATGTCCCCGTGTTCTATTGCTTCTCTTCATTTGGAGAATGGACTTTGTTAAAACCCTTGATATATTTGAAAGTTTCTATCATGTTCCCCCTTTCCCTTCTCTGCTCCAAACTATACATATTGAGATTTCTTAGTCTTTCTGGGTATGTTTTGTAATGTAGGCCATGCACCATTTTAGTTGCCCTCCTTTGTACAGTTTCTAATGTATTAATATCCTTTTGAAGATATGGCCTCCAGAATTGAACACTGTATTCTAGATGAGGCCATACCAATGACCTATACAGTGGCATTATTACTTCTTTCTTTCTGCTGCTGATTCCTCTCCCAATGCAGCCAAGCATCTGACTAGCCTTCCTCATTGCTTTGTTACATTGCTTACCTGCCTATAAGTCATCTGAAATAGTGACTCCTAGATCCCTTTCCTCCTCAGTAGTTTCCAGTATAGTGCCATTACTACTATATTTAGCCTTTGGATTTTTGAGACCCAAGTGCATGATTTTGCATTTGTCACCTCTAGTACTCCCACATGAGCGTCCATGTCACATCTAGTAATCCCACATGAGCGTTCAATGTTGATCAAGCTCCAGTCTAAGCATCCTAGCTTTTTTTGTTTTTTAATAAACATAAAAGCAATGATTTCAGGAAAAAATGTCAGTTTATAGAATTATATATTGTGTCCTGTAACACCCTGGGTCTTGTCTATTCATTTTATATATTAATGTATTTTATTTCCAGCAGATGGACACACAAGCAGGAACATCTCAGAAGGACATCTAATGTTATCCCTGGATTCTGAAATAACCGATAACGACAGTAGACAGGATTCTCCAGGAGCTAACCCCATTACCCCAATTATACATCCAGCTCTATCAGCTGATCCCTCTGATACTGGGAAATGTTCTCCTGATCACTCTGATATTGGTGCATCTGTTACAGCTCTGACAGTAAATACAGTGTTTCCCTGTTCTATAGATGCCAAATGTTTTACACAGAACACAAAGCGTATTACCAATCAGCCAGCTAAGGCAGGTGAGAGGCCATTTCCATGTTCTGAGTGTAGGAAATGTTTTGCACAGAAATCAGCTCTTGTTATACATCAGAGAAGTCACACAGGTGAGAAGCCATATTCCTGTTCTGAGTGTGGGAAATGTTTTGCACATAGCTCACATTTTGTTATTCATCAGCATGCTCACACAGGTGAGATGCCATTTTCCTGTTCTGAGTGTGGGAAATGTTTTCCACGGAAATCACATCTTGTTAATCATCAGAGAAGTCACACAGGTGAGAAGCCATATTCCTGTTCTGAGTGTGGGAAATGTTTTGCACTGAAATCAAATCTTGTCACACATCAGAGAAGTCACACAGGTGAGAAGCCATATTCCTGTTTTGAGTGTAGGAAATGTTTCACACATAAATCAGCTCTTGTTACACATCAGAGAAGTCATACAGGTGAGAAGCCGTATTCCTGTTCTGCGTGTAAGAAATGTTTTGCACGGAAATCACATCTTGTTTTACATCAGAGAAGTCACACAGGTGAGAAGCCATATTCCTGTTCTGAGTGTGGGAAATGTTTTGCACAGAAATCAAATCTTGTCACACATCAGAGTAGTCACACAGGTGAGAAGACATATTCCTGTTTTGAGTGTAGGAAATGTTTCACACAGAAATCAGCTCTTGTTATACATCAGAGAAGTCACACAGGTGAGAAGCCATTTTCCTGTTCTGAGTGTGGGAAATGTTTTGTACGGAAATTAAATCTTGTTTTACATCAGAGAAGTCACGCAGGTGAGAAGCCATTTTCCTGTTCTGAGTGTGGGAAATGTTTTGTACGGAAATCAAATCTTGTTTTACATCAGAGAAGTCACACAGGTGAGAAGCCATTTTACTGTTCTGAGTGTGGGAAATGTTTTGCACAGAAATCACATCTTGTTTTACATCAGAGAAGTCACACAGGTGAGAAGCCATATTCCTGTTCTGAGTGTGGGAAATGTTTTGCACTGAAATCAAATCTTGTCACACATCAGAGAAGTCACACAGGTGAGAAGCCATATTCCTGTTTTGAGTGTAGGAAATGTTTCACACATAAATCAGCTCTTGTTACACATCAGAGAAGTCATACAGGTGAGAAGCCGTATTCCTGTTCTGCGTGTAAGAAATGTTTTGCACGGAAATCACATCTTGTTTTACATCAGAGAAGTCACACAGGTGAGAAGCCATATTCCTGTTCTGAGTGTGGGAAATGTTTTGCACAGAAATCAAATCTTGTCACACATCAGAGTAGTCACACAGGTGAGAAGACATATTCCTGTTTTGAGTGTAGGAAATGTTTCACACAGAAATCAGCTCTTGTTATACATCAGAGAAGTCACACAGGTGAGAAGCCATTTTCCTGTTCTGAGTGTGGGAAATGTTTTGTACGGAAATTAAATCTTGTTTTACATCAGAGAAGTCACGCAGGTGAGAAGCCATTTTCCTGTTCTGAGTGTGGGAAATGTTTTGTACGGAAATCAAATCTTGTTTTACATCAGAGAAGTCACACAGGTGAGAAGCCATTTTACTGTTCTGAGTGTGGGAAATGTTTTGCACAGAAATCACATCTTGTTTTACATCAGAGAAGTCACACAGGTGAGAAGCCATTTTCCTGTTCTGAGTGTGGGAAATGTTTTGCACAGAAATCACATCTTGTTTTACATCAGAGAAGTCACACAGGTGAGAAGCCATTTTCCTGTTCTGAGTGTGGGAAATGTTTTGTACGGAAATCAGATCTTGTTTTACATCAGAGAAGTCACACAGGTGAGAAGCCATTTTCCTGTTCTGAGTGTGGGAAATGTTTTGTACGGAAATCAGATCTTGTCACACATCAGAGAAGTCACACAGGTGAGAAGCCATATTCCTGTTTTGAGTGTAGGAAATGTTTCACACAGAAATTAGCTCTTGTTATACATCAGAGAAGTCACACAGGTGAGAAGCCATTTTCCTGTTCTGAGTGTGGGAAATGTTTTGTACGGAAATCAGATCTTGTCACACATCAGAGAAGTCACACAGGTGAGAAGCCATTTTCATGCTGTGAGAGAAATAAATCCGCTCTTGTTGAACATATTAGACATTACCCAAGTACGGAACCATTTCCATCTTCTGGAGTATAATTATCACTGTCGTCCAATGTTCCTCAAGGGTGAATCCTATCTCTTATGCTTTATAAAATATACATGCTACCACTGGGTGAGATAATCAGACGTCATGGCCTGGTCTACCACTGCTATGCTGATTACCTGCTTTTTGCTCCATGTACTGAGAACCAAATACCAATCCTAGCTGAGCGCCAGGGGTGGATGATGCCAGTTGGCTGTGACTCAGTCTTTGTGAAACATAGTAGAAGCTTCCCAACAAAGGACAAGACTACAGCTTTACCAACCATCTGGATTTATGCTTTGGTGTTCAGAATTGCAAAATACTGAACATGTGCTGAATCTTTGTGTTGTCCTGGTATGTGGCTGACACAGACATCAGGTATCCACCACATACAAATCCACATTCTTCCATCTGTGGACCATAGACAGAATCAAGCACTTCATTCCCTCAGAAGTTCATAGACTACTGCAATGCCATCTACCTGGGTCACCCAGCAAAAGAATTACAGAGCTTGCAGCTAGTACAGAATGCAGCAGCCAAGCTGTTACCTAACCCGCCCGTTCCTGCCACATAACACCCATTCTCTACTCCCTTCACCGGCTGCCTGTAAGATGGAAAATCTATTTCATAATTGGCTAACTGACCTTCCCAGCACAACATTACATGGTCCAAGGTACTAGAAGCAGCTTCTGCGTCCTTACTGCCCTGCTTACTTCTACATATGAAGGACTGTTACCAGCAGTACCAAGAATCTCCTGTCATTCATTTATGGGTTGAACTTTTAGCTTTGCAGTCCTGACCATGGAACTCACTGCCTTGCACAGTCCAAAAGACCACCACTCTAGAGACCTTCACAAGCAGACTGGTGACTGCTACTCACACTTTTCATTAATGTACCTCTATTTACTTCCTAAATAATACATCCCAAATGCTTAGGTCTTTTTTCTGCTGTTTATTTTGTATCTTGTTCTTTGTGTAAATGTGAATGTCTAATACCAGTTTCCACAATCTGTATTGCTGCACGACAATATGGCGGCCATTGGAACGTGTTTTCACTTCTAGTTTGCCTAACTTGTTGCAGACACTCATCTTGATAAGGAGTGTTGAGTGTTTTCTGATACAAGATCCTATCCATATATACCCTGTACATTACCATGTGCATTAGAGTCACCCGGGTTCCATCTGCGGTGGTTTGTTGTATGTTACATCTATATGGTGCAGATACTCCCCTGTATGATTTCATAATAAAAGCTTTTGTTTGCGTCTAATTATTACATTAAAGCTTTTATTTTTTTTATCTGTTTTATATTCCCGTCTGAGTAATTACGCCATAATGTCTAATCTCGGAGTGGACACCAGAAGAAACCTTTGTAAGTGTTCCATCATTCTGTTTCGTGTAAGCATACAGGTAAGTGATGGCACGGTGGTCACTGACAGTCACATTCAGGTGGTATAATGGAAGTGGGACTGTCTGGGCTTCTTCTAGTCTACTGCAGAAATAAAAAAATCAGCCTTTATCCTGCTTAAAAAAAAATTAAAAAGCCCATAAATCAAGCTTGGTCGGTCAAGACAGAGGCCACATTAATTGTGGGCCATCATATAGGCTGAGGACCCATGCTTCTGGAATATATGGCATAACTCCCTCTTCGCCCACAAAACCTTACCTTCACCATTCACAATGTCTACCATTGCCCCTTCAGAAGGGACACAACTTTCCTTTGCTTTTTCTACCTCCTCCTGTACAGAGCCCAGGACCACCTCCATGACCATTTCATGTTTATCTGGAGGCCTGGCATCTGGGAGGTTCATGGCCTGAGATGACCACAGAACCACTAGGTAGTGGGCAAGAAGAATCCACAGCCTCCTGAGGAACTGGAGAGTCCAAGGATCCACCCCACATGAGGCAGAGAAGGGTCAACCACAGGGTCTGGCTCACCAATTTCCTTCCTAAAAGCTGCTCTTTACCCAGTTTGGAACCTGTGGGCTCCCACTCCAATTTCCCTTGAGAGTCCTTACCCTCACTAATCCCCTCTGAACCTACCAGTTGCTTCCCCTTCCAACCACTCCTCCTTTTTAAGTTTTTCACCACCTGCTGTGTGAGTCCCATCCAACTACTCCATTCCTTGACTCATTGGTGTAGCAACCCCCTTCTCCCCCCACACCCCACTGCTACACTGCAGTTAAGCTGTGAGACTTGCTGCTAGCAGTACTCACTACTCAGCACACACTCACATCATGATTACACAGCTGTGCCAGAGATACTGTCTCACTGACAACCAGGATGAGACACTCCCAGAAAGGCATGTATGTATGAGTACGGAGAGAGTGGGCGCAGTGGGGCTGCATGACTGACACCCAGGACGAGACACTCCCAGAAAGGCATGTATGTATGAGTACGGAGAGACTGGGAGCAGTGGGGCTGCATGACTGACAGCCAGGACGAGACACTCCCAGAAAGGCATGTATGTATGAGTACGGAGAGAGTGGGCGCAGTGGGGCTGCATGACTGACAGCTGAGCCTGTCACGTCAGTGAGATGACAAAATGCAAGATATAATTACCTAGCTAAATCAGGCGCTAATGCAATATTACATGTATTAAATGAGCACCAAATATATTGATTATTAGATAGCAGCTCTTATGCGGCAACTGGATGCCTCAGACGATATAGATTGTATCTCACAAAGTAGACGTGATTCCGCACCAGTTTTCTGAAGGTACAGAAAAAATAGTGATAACAATAATGATAGAGTACCAGAATAACATATGATATGTACGAATGATTCGTATTTTGATTGATAAGTCTGGTGGTTCACCCAGAGTCAGAAACAACTGGGAAGAAAAGGATTTACAGAAGACTCTTGTGTGGGTGCACTCTTGTTTATATTTGTTAGTATGAAGATATTAAAACATAACTTTTATTAACTCATTACTCTAAGAAAAAAAATCCACACTTATATAGTCCACCACAATTATTAAACTTAAGGAAATGTAGACATTTTTTAGAAAATTGGAAATGTTCTGGTTAGTCTATATTAGTAGACTTCAGGAGGGATGTAGACACTCTGGCTCTACATCCTAATCCTATCCCACCAGCACAAGCTCAGCTTGTATTAATAAGACCTCCAAGGGTCATTGAACTGAATTATAGTCAAAAATGTAGATCCTGATTAGTATTGACCAATTTTGGATCTATAATGAATAAAGGGAAACGGTACACAGATCAGAAGAATAAGCAAAAGAAATGATTCAGGGAGAATGTGGTGATCCTTCTGTTGGCTAAGAGTCGAGGAGGTCACGAATTACAACACCGGGTATTCTCTGGGGGTCACCCTCACAGATACTGACCCAGCCCACCACCGTTTTGCTTCCAAGATCGGACGAGATCAGGCTTTATCGGTGGGGTATGGTAGTAATTTATGCTTTCATTAAGGCCCATAGATTGTTTAAGTTTCAATAGAGACATAAAAGAGCGCTGATGGTATATAAATAAAAATATTTCTAATATTTATTACAGTTCAACACAATAAAAACAGTTATGCCAATAATAACCAGATAAAATGTAGCCACAATATTTCTGATTGTATATAAACTGTACACAGATTCAGCTGTAATCACTCACATTAGATCGATTGTATTTAAATGCAGCTGAATCAGCTGATATGTGCAGTACTGCGGTCCATTAATTAACATATTAGAGTGTAGGAGGACTCCAATTTATGTATATACCAGAGGGATCCCACGGTATGAAAGTGGATAATTTAAGTAGTTCAATATCCTCACTTATAGGTCAGTGTTCTCACCCAATGTTGGTAATCTCCGCTGGTTCCCGTCAATAGCAAAGTGCAGTGTGAGCTACAAACGGCTGCAGGTATCCTTCACAGATGGACCAGAGGGAGATGCCGCGAGCTCCGATGATCAGTCTGCAGACAGGGGGCCCCGGCACAGCAGAGGGCAGTAGCGTTCCGTCCCGTGTGACAGCAGTGAGGATCAATGAATTTGTTTATAGCAGGGTTAAACGAAGTGGATGAATCTCCTTCAATGGACCGGCAGTAGCTACAACCCTCAATGCGTTTCTCCGCCACAGGCAAACGGCGGTTTCCTCAGGAGATATGAATACCCAATGAAGAAGTAAATGGGTATTTAAACCATTTGTATCCAATTGGCTTTTGAGTGGTGATATGCACACCTGAGTGAATGCTCGGTGTTGCTTAATTTGTATAGAGTTGATCCACATGATGTAATTAATACAGGGGCTCTTTTGTTAAAAAGAAAAAGGAACTATACAGATACAGGTTGAGTATCCCATATCCAAAATGCTTGGGACCAGAAGTATTTTGGATATCGGATTTTTCCGTATTTTGGAATAATTGCATACCATAATAAGATATCATGGCGATGGGACCTAAATCTAAGCACAGAATGCATTTATGTCACATATACACCTTATACACACAGCCTGAAGGTAATTGTAGCCAATATTTTTAATAACTTTATTAAACAAAGTGTGTCTACATTCACACAATTCATTTATGTTTCATATACACCTTATACAAACAGCCTACAGGTCATTTAATACAATAATTATAATAACTTTGTGTATTAAACAAAGTTTGTGTACATTGAGACATCAAAAAACAAAGCTTTCACTATCTCACTCTCACTCAAAAAAGTCCGTATTTCGGAATATTTGGATATGGGATACTCAACCTGTAATATCAAGCTTAAACAATAAAATTAGTACTTATAGTAAATAGTGGTGGGAAAACAAAGAACACACTAATCCCCATATATATGTATATACAGATAGAATTTCTAATGGACACACAGATACCTAATATGTTGCTTTATTACTTTGACATTAAATACGTCTTGCTTTATAGAGATTTATAGAGATTATTTTTTATATATAGTTTGAATATTTATCATCCTCTCTATTCCTTTGAAGGGGTTTCGTGTTTCAAGTTATTCCCACCACTTTCTGAAAACATATATTCAATATAAAAAGGAATCTCTGAGTATAACCATTAATTTAATTAGAAAGCTCCAAGAAACAAGTATTTCAAAAGAGCTCATAATAACTAGACAGCTAAAATAGCTCAGTGAGTAAGTGACTGAGCTACAGTGAGAGATGTCATTGGTTCAAATCCAACCTAGACTCAATTACTTTATATAGAATTGTTCATATGTTTTAATGTTTACAGCCATTTAGAACAGTTGAAGGGCACCCCAATGGTTGTTATTGGAGAATACATTTATATTATAGGTTTAATCTATTAGGTACGTATATTGAGAAGAGGCAACAAATAAATCACAAGTTGTGGCAAGATTAAGGTGGAGGAAATACCTACAGCTGTATAAACTATTTATAACCCACCCAAAGCATATCGGACCAAACCACTGTATTCATAATAGTAGGAGAGAAAATATTCAAATAGATGTTCCTAATGTAT
Source organism: Pseudophryne corroboree (assembly GCF_028390025.1). Lineage (NCBI taxonomy): Eukaryota > Metazoa > Chordata > Amphibia > Anura > Myobatrachidae > Pseudophryne > Pseudophryne corroboree. Next base: position 138,518 of record NW_026967510.1, on the reverse strand, counting down.
ACAGATAATAATTAAACAGAAAAATCTTTTCTGAATCATCAGTCATTGTGACAGAGACCATCTGAGTAAGCCATGTGCATCGTCATATTCAGTGTAAATTGGTGAATATATATATATATATATATATATATATATATTGTTGCTCATATCACACTAGACAAAGAATAATCCAGAGATAGATACAAAGTACCATGTGTATAATATACTCCGTAGATATCTCAAAGGATATATATGTATATATAGACTAAGTTTCTTAACAGAAGGATAAGAAAACAGCAATGGAAAAAGAGGGGGAGGAAAGAAGAAAAATAGGAAGCTATAGGATAAAATAGAATAACATACAGATATTGATTCATATATTATTCAGCTCAATGTTTTCGTTGAGACCTAGAGGGAACAAAGTATCTATCATACAAATCCAGTATGCTTCCCTCTTACAGAGGAGGTTATATCTATCCCCACCTCGGAATGTCTGTTTTATATGTTCAACTCCCTGTATGGACAGAACCCCACAATCACCTCCATGGAGTGAGAAAACATGTCTAGGTACACAGTGTTTAGTTGACTTTTTAAGAATGAATCTTCTATGTTCTAAAAACCTAGAGAGCGTATTGTTCTACCGACATATTGGCAACCGCAAATGCAGGAGATTACATAAACCACAAATGTTGTCTGGCAGTTTATATTGCCCACTATATCGAAGTATTCTTTAGTTCTATATGATAAGAATTATGATCGTCAGTGAGGTGGATGGGGCATCCCATTCCCAGCAGGTACAGCACACTATTTGTAAGAGCCGGAGCGGTGCAGGGCTACTGGCTGACAGCCTAGCATCTCGGTGCAGCGGCAGAAGTCTGTAAATGATGGGAAATAACATCTGGCCCATGGCTACTGTGAGGAAATGAGAGGTCTGTGACAATATAGCTATGCCTCATTTCTTATGTCAGATATGTACTTTTTATCCCCATATCCCTATACATTTATCTGTTTCCTCATTCTCCATAACATGTCCATTACTGCTCACCCAATATTGTGTTTAAATCAACCTTAATATTGTTAATATATGCAATTGTGTTACGTTATCTGTTACCCTTTGGAGCAATGCATTCATGTTAGACCTAGTTTTCTATTGTTTACTACCACCACAGTGGACACTCAAAGGGTGAGTCATATAAGGTACCATTGTCCCTTTTTGTTTACTCCCTATTGTCCAACAGTGAGCTGACCAGACATGGGTAACTACCTGGCTCTCTTCCTTTGATGGTAAAACTAGTTATCATCAGGTATAGACCATCAATGATTCCTGATCATCAATGGTTGATAGCCAATCCTAGACCAGAACCTGAGAGACCACAGCCACCACAAGATCCACAATGTGTACCTAGAAGCTGCCACATCTGGCACTTTATTACCCGCCATCAGATCTACCTTCTCCTAGAGAGCCACCTCTCCACATCTAAGCTGGAACTCTGCAGGTTTCCTTCACCACCAGCTTTGATCTCCTTTGCATCAGCATCACGGCCAGCCACACACAGGTCAATGGCATCAGCATTATGATAACATTTTTTTTTTATATTCAAGATTTTTTATTGAGGTTTTCAATTTTGCTTTAACATTTCACACATACAACACACAAACATTATCCACACCCAACATGTGTGGAGACAGCAGTACATGTATGCAGTCTATAATACATTTAGTAAACATTATTACTCATATAACATATAGTCACATAGCAACGGTGTCTTAGTTCAACACATCCGAAGCATAACAGTTCCCTTAAACTCATAAGCATAGCAGAATTGTCACATTATGTTACATATATCATAGCAAGGCAAGACAAGACCGGCCGCGGGGGTGCCCCCCTCACACAACATCCCATACTGACACACGAGGAAGAATACGGGTTTAGTTATATCTCTCTTTGTAATATTTAGAGTCCATCTATCTACCCCATATTGTGGACCATTTCCTCTCCACCTTCCTAGCCAGAAACACAAATTTTTCATGCGCAATTGTTTTGTTGACCAGGGATATCCACGCCCTAGATGTCGGGGCCTCACTGGCCAGCCATAGCCGGCAAATACAGACCCTAGTTAAAGCGCATAGGTTAATAACATATCGCCTACTAGGTGGGTCTAAGGCTTCCTCGTCCACAATCAGCAGTGTACAAAGCGCAGGAGTACATACGAAGGAGGGAATACCTGTGTCACATAAGATCTGTATAACCGCCGTCCAAAACACAGACACGCCAGGACACACCCACAGTAAATGCCAGAAATCTGCATCCACAACTCCACATCTAGGGCATTGCGAGTTGTGAGCACCCCCGATATGTGCTAATCTCACCGGGGTCATATACACCCTGTGTAGAATGTATAGTTGTATTTGCTGGTATCTAACAGAGGAAGTAGAGATCCGATGGGCTCCTATAGCAGTATTCCATGCATCATCCGATAGCGTACCCACATCTGATTCCCATCTACCAACCCGAAGAGCCGTGAGAGGGTCACCGTGGTGCATTTGCAGGATACGACCATATATCCTAGAGACTAAGTGTCCCGAGTCTAGCGTTTGCAACATTGTTTTAACCGGGGAGTCAGCTAAGACTGGAGGGCCATTTGGGAACTGGGCTGCCAGTGCATGTCTCAACCGTAGGAATTGAAAAAAGAACCTTGATGGAATGTTGTGTGCGTGTTGAAGTTGTTGGAAAGAGTTAAGAATCCCATCACTATATACATGGCCCAAAGATGATACTCCCCATCTTCCCCAAACCTCTCGGACCTGAAGATGACACAGTTCCGGTAACCCATATATGTTATCCAAAGGGTTGTTAGGGTCAACGCCATGGCCACGCATCACCGAGTGCACCATTTTCCACACCAGGAGGGGACCGAGATCATTAACCCATTCCCAGACATGTATCAGTTGCGCCGCGTAGTAGTAGAAACGGAAATTGGGGAGGGCCAGACCCTCCATTTCACGTGTTCTGGTCATGGTATCTAGTTTTAAGCGTGCTCGTTTACTGGCCCACACCAGGGAGGAAAACAACCCGTCTATTTGTTTAAAAATCTTCTGTGGAATATAGACAGGTGATTGCTGCAGGACATAGAGAAGCTTGGACTGGAAGAACATTTTAACCATATTAACCCTCCCCCTGACTGTTAAGGGCAACTTACCCCACGTCTGCACCCGGCCGCAGAGATACACTATTTGGGGAGTGATATTAAGAGAAGAGAATTTTTGAGAGTTATTAGACACCCAAATACCCAAATATTTGAATGATTCCACCCACTTCAATGGAAGAACCACCAACGGGGAGGCAGGGACTTCGCCCTTAAGTGGGATAATAGAGGATTTCTCCCAGTTTATCAGTAAACCAGAGTATCGCCCGAACCCATCAATAATTTCCAAGATCCTAGGTATAGACTCAGCATAGCGATCCACAAACATCAGGATGTCATCAGCATATAGGGCCACTCTGTCTTCCCGAGCACTCACTTTAAGTCCATAAATACCCGCATCTGTTCTCAGAAGACATGCCAGGGGTTCAATGGCCATAGCAAACAGAGTAGGGGACAAGGGGCAACCCTGTCGCGTGCCTCTAGATAAGGGAAAGGAGTGAGATACGAAACCATTGACCGCCACCCTTGCCGAGGGAGAGGAGTACATCAGTCGAACATATTTAATACATTTCGGGCCGATACCAAATCTACGCATAACTTCCCATAAATATTCCCACTCCACAGAGTCAAAAGCCTTAGCGGCATCTAACGAAACGACAATGGAGGAGGAAGGGTCCGCCCGGGGGATTTGTAGGTGGGTAAACAGACGTCTAAGATTAATGGAGGTCGATTTATTAGGCATAAATCCCGTCTGATCTGGGTGTATAATGTGGGAAATAACTGTATTTAATCTACCAGCCAATCTCTTAGCCAAAATTTTAATGTCAGTGGGTAGGAGGGATATAGGACGGTAAGACTCCACTTTCTTAGGATCCTTGTCAGGTTTAGGGAGAACCACAATCACTGCCTCCGTCTATGGCGGAGGCCATAGACGGGGGAAGAGACTCCTGTGTAAAAATCTGGCCATATAACTCAAGTAAGCGGGGGACAAAAAAATCCAAGTTATGCTTATAGACCTCGGAGGGTATTCCATCCAAACCCGGGGCTTTACCACTAGGAGAGGCCTCAATCGCTGCTCTAACTTCATCAGGGGAAATAGGCGCCTCCAAAAGGTCACAAGCCTCCCCGGACAAGGTGGGGAAGCAGACACCGTCCAAATAACCATTTAATTGTGATGAGGTACAGTCCAATTAAGATTCATATAAGCGACTATAGAAGGATACAAATTCAGCCGTCATCAGTGGAGTCTGGGTCAGGTGAACACCTTCAGCGCTCACAATCTCTACCACCACACTAGTAGGTCTGTCTCCCCGAGCCAGAGAGGCCAGGTATGTCCCCGGCCTGTCCCCCGTAGCGTAAAAGGTATGGGATGAGAAAAGGAGTCTATGCTGAGTCTTTTCCATTAGGTAGTCTCTCCATTCCCTCTGAGCCGACAACCAGGCTGACTTGGAACTGATCAAAGAATCCTGCAAATATTGTAGTTCTGCAGCGGCACTCCGGGCCTCCAACTCAGCCTCCCTTCTCCTATAGAAGGATTTTAACTCAGACACCCGTTTAATCAAACTCCCCCGTATAAAGGCCTTAAATGTGTCCCATAAGTTAGAGATAGACTGGTCGGTACTGTTCAGCTCGAAGTACTCCCGCCATGCGGCCACCATTTCAGATCCGTCTCCCATGTGAACGAACCAGAATGGGTTAAATTTCCACACAGCTTGGCCTCTATCGCAATTAAAGTCTAAATTAAAGGTCAAGGGGGAGTGGTCTGATATACCTCTAGTCTCATATCTAATGTTACCGACGCGGGGAACCATGTCACTCGAGAGGAGGGCCAGGTCAATCCTAGAGAACGAAGAATGGGAGTGTGAGAAACACGAGTATTGTTTAAGAGAAGGATGTCTCAGTCTTCACGGATCGACCAGGCCCAACCCCGACACCACATTTGCAAACCCAGATCTTCCAGGACCTGCAGCAGACGGAGACATGGAGAGCCTATCCATTACCACGTCTAGCACATTATTGAAGTCCCCCAAGCAAATAACAGACACCCCAGGGGATAAGGCCATGAACCCAGCAACCCTCTTAAGTACATCGGGAGAGTATGGAGGGGGCACATAGACTGCTAGCAGGAGGACAGGAACATAAAATAACCTACATTTCAAAAACACATATCTCCCCCAGGGATCCGTTTGTATAGATTCCATTACAAAAGGGACGGTCCGCTTAATAAGGACTGAAACTCCGCGTGAGGCGGACGTGTGCATAGAGTGGTATGCCCAACACACCCAGGGTCTCTTCAGAGAGAGAATCTTACTACCCACCAAGTGTGTTTCCATAAGACAGACAATATCAGCGGCATAGTGTTTGAGCTGTCGGAGCACAAGAGACCTCTTAACTTTATCATTGAGCCCTCTCACATTCCACGATACCACCTTAATCCCCGTCATAGTACAACAAAGGTATGATCAGTGCATCGCCCAGCGGCCGGTCAGCCCAGTCACATACAGATTCAGTAAGCAGACACCATTGCTTATATTGCACAGTAATAAACCATGTACTTTCACTACATACATTTCCGCTCAAAAAATAAATATAACCCAACACCCTCCCCTTCCCCCCTCCCTGTATACCACCCCCAACATGCAGCATACCTGGATCCCAAAACTGAGTGTACATACCTAAAAATACCTCAGAGAGTGCCCACGTGTCCTATACAGGGTTATTCTACTACACAAATCCGCTGCTAGCTCCTTGTGCTGACCCTTTACATATTTGTAGATATTAATGTCTCCTCTTAGTTGCTGCGTACTCCAGAGACTCTAACCCTTTATTCAATTTAGTAGCCCGCCTTTGAACCCTTTCTAGTTCTCATATCTTTTTTATAATATGGTGCCAAAAATTTAACACAATATTGTGTTTTTCCCCAAAATGCATAATTTTGCATTTTTCTACATTGAACCTCATTCCCCATTTAGACGCCCAGGCTTCAAGTTTAAATAAGTCATTTTGTAGAGACTCCACATCGCTATCTGAATTAATTACCTTACACAGCTTAGAATCATCCACAAAGATTGACACTGTGCTTTCCAGGACTATTCCTAGATTGTTGCTAAATATATTGAACAGTAGCGGGCCAAGTATGGACCCTTGTGGTATTCCGCTAACTACTGGTGCCCAGCTGTAGAACATCCCATTTACCATTACTCGTACTCTGTTATCCAGCCAATTACCTAGCCATGTACAAATAGTATATCCTAGACTAAGTTCCCTTAATTTGATGATCAGTCTCCTGTGAGGAACTGTTTTGAAGGCTTTTGCAAAATCTAAATACACCACCTCCACTGCTTTTCCCTGATCAAGATTCTCGCTCACTTCCTCGTAGAAGCTAATTGTTAGTTTGACATGATCTGTCCCTTACAAATCCATGCTGACTTTTGCTAATAATCTTATTAACCTGCAGATAATCCTCTATGCTATCCCTCAAAATACCTTCCAATAATTTGCCCACTATAGAGGTTAAGCTAACTGGTCTATAATTACCAGGATTATTTTAAGTTCCCATTTTAAATAAAGGCACTACCTCCGCTATGCGCCAATCCTTAGGTACCTTGCCTGATCTGATTGAACTGTGGAAAATCAAGTATTGGGATCTTTATTTTGCTTAGTCTCTCCAGGACTACAAGTATCCAGCCAAGAGTCATTACCTTCACTATCTTTATGCACTACTTTCTCTGACTGATCCTCCCTGGTGAATACTGAGGAAAAAAATTGTTCAGTATTTCCGCTTTTATTTTATCATTGTTTATCAAAGCTCCCAATTCATCTTTTAATGGGCCTACGTTCTCCTTTAACTTTTTACTGTTTATGTATTTATAAAACTTTTTAGGATTGTTTTTACTCTCTATAGCGATTTGCTTTTTATTTACAATTTTGCTGCAATTATTACTTTTTTGCATTTTTTATTGCATTCCTCGTAATGCTGGAATGACTCCTCCCCTCCATTAGATTTAAATGTTTTGAAAGCACGCCTCTTTTTAGCCATTGCTTCTTTGACCCCCTTATTAAGCCACATTGGTTTGTTTTTAGTACTCCTGCGTTTACTGCTCATGGGAATGAATTTGTGAATATGCTCATGGGAATGAATTTGTGAATATTGCTATCAAGCAACCCTTTTAAAGCTACCCACATTACCGTTGTGTCTTTACCATGAAACAAAACTTCCCAATCAATCTCGTTTAGTGCCTGTCTAAAATATCCCTCCAAATTCCCAACCCAGTCATGAGAGTCGTCCTACCATGTTTCCGTAATACCTATAATATCATACTGAGACTTTGATACAAGCCATTCCAATTCCCCCATTTTACCCGATAGGCTTCTTGCATTCACAAGCATACATCTTAGCTTGGCCTCTCCATTGTCCGTTTGTTTTAGTGGTATCTTATCTATATTTACTAGTGATGAGCACCGGAAATTTTTCGGGTTTTGTGTTCGGTTCCGCGGCCGTGTTTTGGGTTCGAACGCGTTTTGGCAAAACCTCACCGATTTTTTTTTGTCGGATTCGGGTGTGTTTTGGATTCGGGTGTTTTTTTCAAAAAACCCTAAAAAACAGCTTAAATCATAGAATTTGGGGGTCATTTTGATCCCAAAGTATTATTAACCTCAATAACCAAAATTTCCACTCATTTTCAGTCTATTCTGAACACCTCACACCTCAAAATATTATTTTTAGTCCTAAAATTTGCACCGAGGTCGCTGGATGACTAAGCTCAGCGACCCAAGTGGCCGACACAAACACCTGGCCCTTCTAGGAGTGGCACTGCAGTGTCACGCAGGATGGCCCTTCCAAAAAACACTCCCCAAACAGCACATGACGCAAAGAAAAAAAGAGGCGCAATGAGGTAGCTGTGTGACTAAGCTCAGCGACCCAAGTGGCCGACACAAATACCTGGCCCATCTAGGAGTGGCACTGCAGTGTCACGCAGGATGGCCCTTCCAAAAAACACTCCCCAAACAGCACATGACGCAAAGAAAAAAAGAGGCGCAATGAGGTAGCTGTGTGACTAAGATAAGCGACCCTAGTGGCCGACACAAACACCTGGCCCATCTAGGAGTGTCACTGCAGTGTCACGCAGGATGGCCCTTCCAAAAAACACTCCCCAAACAGCACATGACGCAAAGAAAAAAAGAGTCGCAATGAGGTAGCTGTGTGACTAAGATAAGCGACCCTAGTGGCCGACACAAACACCTGGCCCTTCCAAAAAACACTCCCCAAACAGCACATGACGCAAAGAAAAATGAAAGAAAAAAGAGGTGCAAGATGGAATTGTCCTTGGGCCCTCCCACCCACCCACCCTTATGTTGTATAAACAGGACATGCACACTTTAACCAACCCATCATTTCAGTGACAGGGTCTGCCACACGACTGTGACTGAAATGACGGGTTGGTTTGGACCCCCACCAAAAAAGAAGCAATTAATCTCTCCTTGCACAAACTGGCTCTACAGAGGCAAGATGTCCACCTCATCATCATCCTCCGATATATCACCGTGTACATCCCCCTCCTCACAGATTATCAATTCGTCCCCACTGGAATCCACCATCTCAGCTCCCTGTGTACTTTGTGGAGGCAATTGCTGCTGGTCAATGTCTCCACGGAGGAATTGATTTATAATTCATTTTAATGAACATCATCTTCTCCACATTTTCTGGATGTAACCTCGTATGCCGATTGCTGACAAGGTGAGCGGCGGCACTAAACACTCTTTCGGAGTACACACTTGTGGGAGGGCAACTTAGGTAGAATAAAGCCAGTTTGTGCAAGGGCCTCCAAATTGCCCCTTTTTCCTGCCAGTATAAGTACGGACTGTCTGACGTGCCTACTTGGATGCGGTCACTCATATAATCCTCCACCATTCTTTCAATGGGGAGAGAATCATATGCAGTGACAGTAGACGACATGTCCGTAATCGTTGTCAGGTCCTTCAGTCCGGACCAGATGTCAGCATCAGCAGTCGCTCCAGACTGCCCTGCATCACCGCCAGCGGGTGGGCTCGGAATTCTGAGCCTTTTCCTCGCACCCCCAGTTGCGGGAGAATGTGAAGGAGGAGATGTTGACAGGTCGCGTTCCGCTTGACTTGACAATTTTCTCACCAGCAGGTCTTTGAACCCCAGCAGACTTGTGTCTGCCGGAAAGAGAGATCCAAGGTAGGTTTTAAATCTAGGATCGAGCACGGTGGCCAAAATGTAGTGCTCTGATTTCAACAGATTGACCACCCGTGAATCCTTGTTAAGCGAATTAAGGGCTCCATCCACAAGTCCCACATGCCTAGCGGAATCGCTCTGTGTTAGCTCCTCCTTCAATGTCTCCAGCTTCTTCTGCAAAAGCCTGATGAGGGGAATGACCTGACTCAGGCTGGCAGTGTCTGAACTGACTTCACGTGTGGCAAGTTCAAAAGGTTGCAGAACCTTGCACAACGTTGAAATCATTCTCCACTGCGCTTGAGACAGGTGCATTCCACCTCCTATATCGTGCTCAGTTATATAGGCTTGAATGGCCTTTTGCTGCTCCTCCAACCTCTGAAGCATTTAGAGGGTTGAATTCCACCTCGTTACCACCTCCTGCTTCAGATGATGGCAGGGCAGGTTCAGGCGTTTTTGGTGGTGCTCCAGTCTTCTGTACGCCGAAAGTGTCCCGCAATTCTTCTGGCCACCGACAGCATCTCTTGCACGCCCCTGTCGTTTTTTAAATAATTCTGCACCACCAAATTCAAGGTATGTGCAAAACATGGGACGTGCTGCAATTTGCCCAGCTTTAATGCACACACAATATTGCTGGCGTTGTCCGATGCCACAAATCCACAGGAGAGTCCAATTGGGGTAAGCCATTCCGCGATGATCTTCCTCAGTTGCCATAAGAGGTTTTCAGCTGTATTCTGGAAAGCGGTGATACAAAGCGTAGCCTGCCTAGGAAAGAGTTGGCGTTTGCGAGATGCTGCTACTGGTGCCGACGCTGCTGTTCTTGCGGCGGGAGTCCATACATCTACCCAGTGGGCTGTCACAGTCATATAGTCCTGAGCCTGCCCTGCTCCACTTGTCCACATGTCCATGGTTAAGTGGACATTGGGTACAACTGCATTTTTTAGGACACTGGTGACTCTTTTTCTGAGGTCTGTGTACATTTTCGGTATCGCCTGCCTAGAGAAATGGAACCTAGATGGTATTTGGTACCGGGGACACAGTACCTCCAACAAGTCTCTAGTTGGCTCTGCAGTAATGATGGATACCGGAACCACGTTTCTCACCACCCAGGATGCCAAGGCCTCAGTTATCCGCTTTGCAGCAGGATGACTGCTCTGATATTTCATCTTCCTCGCAAAGGACTGTTGGACAGTCAATTGCTTGGTGGAAGTAGTAAAAGTGGTCTTACGATTTCCCCTCTGGGATGACCATCGACTCCCAGCAGCAACAACAGCGCCAGCAGCAGTAGGCGTTACACGCAAGGATGCATCGGAGGAATCCCAGGCAGGAGAGGACTCGTCAGAATTGCCAGTGACATGGCCTGCAGGACTATTGGCATTCCTGGGGAAGAAGGATATTGACACTGAGGGAGTTGGTGGGGTGGTTTGCGTGAGCTTGGTTACAAGAGGAAGGGATTTACTGGTCAGTGGACTGCTTCCGCTGTCGCCAAAAGTTTTTGAACTTGTCACTGACTTATTATGAATGCGCTGCAGGTGACGTATAAGGGAGGATGTTCCGAGGTGGTTAACATCCTTACCCCTACTTATTACAGCTTGACAAAGGCAACACACGGCTTGACACCTGTTGTCCGCATTTCTGTTGAACCCATTTCTCTGTATTTTCTTCACACGATTGCATCTAGGAATATAGATAACTCAGCTCACTTAGATATGAGATTATCTCATACAGAGTGATGTACAATTTAGCTGGACATATTTCTAGTCTGCAGCGATAGCTGAAGTTATCTTTTGGTAATCCCCACTCCCTGATTGCCACTCGTGACATATTGCTCCTCACAGATTAGTTTATATATGGGGACTCTTCACTTTTCTTCTCGGGCAGGCATAGATACTTATGAGAGGACGGTGGTGGGGGAAATCCTACCTCACTATTGCTTTCATGTCCTCTAACGCTCATACACGTGGCCACTGTTATTGGTCCTTGTATATGACCGTTAGCCGGAGGTCACTGGTCAATGCTAAAATGGTTATTAGTACGGTAATGTTTATCATATTGTACGACCTGTTGTTTACTTTTTTCTTTTCTAATGCTTCTCCCCCCCTTATATTGTCTCTATCCTCCCCCCTCTCACCTACCCCCCTCCCAGGATGTGACTGTCATTATCTGGATAAAGCTGATAGTGGTTGGTGCATATGTTTAATCTTTGACACGACAACATGCCTGACTTAGTAGTGGGAACTTGGAATGTAGGGGGATTTAACTCCCCAGCGAAGAGACGGAAAATAATCCTTTATCTCAACAAACAACGGATAGATCTGGCTTTCCTGCAGGAAACGCACCTCACACAGGAGGAGACGGTGAAGTTGAACACCTTAAACTGGCAGGTACTGGGTTTTAGCTCATATAATTCTAAAGCTAATGGTGTTGTCTTATTGGTAAAGTCATATTCTCACGGAGGTGGTTTCCACTTTAACTGACCCAGATGGTCGTTATGTTATATTATCTGCACAGATTAATGGTAAAATGTACACCATATGCAACGTTTACGCTCCTAATGTTTATAACAAGATGTTTTTTCAGTCTCTACTAGCTAAATTGACCCCCTTTTTAACAGAACCTTTGTTCCTAGGTGGTGATTTTAACCTTATCTCTTCCTCCTATCTAGATAGGTCTCATCTTCCCGCGAGACATCTCACACTGCCTAAACTTGGAGTTCCCTTTTTAGAAGAAAGATTACAAGCAGTAGATATCTGGAGGGCTCTGCACCCCACGGAAAAAGAATACACATGCCTCTCCGCTGCCCATCACACACTATCCAGGATAGATTACATTTTATTATCCCATTCTTTACTTCCTCATGTGTCTGACTCCCAAATTGAGACCATAGCCCTCTTGGATCATGCCCTGGTAACTGCGACCCTTCACTTTCCAAATGTCTCCTCCCCATCTCCTAAATTATGGCGGTTCCCGTCATATCTCGCAAACTCCCTAAAATTCCAACAGAAATTGGAATCCTCCTGGGAATCTTTTCTGACTAATAATGTATCCCATCTAGAAGAGGATCCTATATTGTTCTGGATGACTGCGAAATCAGTTCTCCGGGGTGATATCTTATCATACGTCTCAGCTAATAATAAAAAATATGCCACTCAATATTTAGAGTTTCAGAGGCCCCTGTCAACAGCCTACCAGCAATACAAATCCTCCCCTACCCCACAAAACCGCCTCATTTATCTTAACGCTAAAACTCATTTTGACGAATTCATGTCATCTATGGGCAGTAGATTCTCCTTTTCGGTAAATTATAAATTCTTTAAATTTGGCAATAGAACTGGAAAATTATTGACGACTTTACTAAATGGTTCTCGTCCTCCTATGGTCATGCACCCACTTCGCACATCCACTGGTGCGCTAACCACTTCTAACCAAGAAATCTCTGACATTATATCCTTTTATGAAGGCCTATACTTCCCAACTCCACCTCCTTTGCCCGAATCTCCCCCTACAGTCTCCCCATGGCCCTCTAACTTTTGGGACACTCTTCCTGTTCCACGATTACTCCCCAATATGGTTCAATCTTTGCTAGATCCCATCACACTTGAAGAAGTCAGAAATGTCATTGGACAATTCGGCAGGGACAAGGCACCGGGTCCTGATGGCTTCAGTGCTGATTTTTATAAGATTCTTCTACCACGTTTTGGTGAGACTTTGGTGTCGGTCCTGAATGCGGTTTTGACCACTGACACTCTTCCCAGACATTTTAATACAGCCATTCTCAAGGTTCTTCCTAAACCCAGGAAGGACCTCTCTCAGCCGGGATCATACCGCCCAATCTCTTTACTGAATCTCGATTACAAGTTACTTACCAAAATATTAGCGGATCGGATTAAACATTTACTCCCTCATATTATACATAAGGACCAAACAGGATTTATCTGGCGAAGACACTCTGAGGTCAACGTACGACGGGTCCTGTCAGCTATCTATGCTTCCTCCTCCTCTTTTTCTCTCGCCACTCACCCAGTTATCCTATCTCTTGACGCAGAAAAAGCGTTCGATCTGGGTGACTGGGATCATCTTTTCTCTTCTCTTTCACTTTTTGGCTTTCCTGCCCCTTTTGTAAATCTCCTGAAACTCCTTTACACTACTCCTCGGACGCAGGTCTGGTGTAATGGAGTTCTATCCCCAGCTTTTGAGATACATAGAGGAACCAGACAGGGATGGCCCCTGTCACCCTTACTCTTCGCCATAGCGCTGGAGCCTCTGGCGATAGCCTTACGACAATCCCCAAGATTTAAAGGAATCGAAATAGGGGACGTGGATCTCCGCCTGGCCCTTTTTGCCGATGACATTGTCTCAGACCCAGTGACCTCCATCCCAGAGATCCTGGACCTGATTCAGACATTTGGAAATAGGGCAGGATATAGGATTAATGTAGCTAAATCAGACATTTTACTCTTAGGCCCCACTACAAATGTCCTATCAGATCTCCTTTCATCACTTTCTTTCAAAATTGCCCCCACAAAAATCACATACCTAGGGATCCAAATCCCGGCGAATCTGTCTAGATTGTACGAGGAGAATTACTCCCCTAGCCTGGCACGAGTAACAACACTTTTGGATAGTTGGAAATGACTTCCCTTGTCACTGTTGGGGAGGATAGCAGTGTTACAAAACATAATCTTCCCCAAACTGTTTTACCTTATGCAAATGCTCCCAATCCGACTTAATAATCGAGACATCCAATACCTATGGAAAATTATGTCAAAATTCTTGTGGAAAGGAAAAAAATCATTCATAGCTTTAGACAAGCTGATGGCTCCTAAGTTGGAGGGTGGGTTCGGGGTCCCTGATTACACGTCTTATTCAATGGCTTCGCTGTTTCGTTTCGCTGCTGGCTGGCTGTTTGATAGGGAACTCTTCACTGACTCCGCACTGGATGAGGCCTTGTTCGCTCCTTATTCCCCGGGAGCTCTGCTACTTTGAAACATAGAATTTGTCGGCAGATAAGAACCACTTGGCCCATCTAGTCTGCCTCTTATTTTTTATATTTTTTTATATTATTTTTTATCACTAACCTTATTTGATCCTTATTTCTTTGTAAGGATATCCTTATGTCTATCCCATGCATGTTTAAATTGCTCTACTGTCTTAGCCTCTACCACCTCTGATGGGAGGCTATTCCACTTGTCCACTACCCTTTCTGTGAAATAATTTTTCCGCAAATTTCCCCTGAACCTCCCCCCCTCCAGTCTCAGTGCATGTCCTCGTGTCCTATTGCTTCTCTTCATTTGGAGAATGTTTCCCTCCTGGACTTTGTTAAAACCCTTCATATATTTGAAAGTTTCTATCATGTCCCCCCTTTCCCTTCTCTGCTCCAAACTATACATATTGAGATTTCTTAGTCTTTCTGGGTATGTTTTGTGATGTAGGCCATGCACCATTTTAGTTGCCCTCCTTTGTACAGTTTCTAATGTATTAATATCCTTTTGAAGATATGGCCTCCAGAACTAAATACAGTATTCTAGATGAGGCCGTACCAATGACCTATACAGTGGCATTATTACTTCTTTCTTTCTGCTGCTGATTCCTCTCCCAATGCAGCCAAGCATCTGACTAGCCTTCCTCATTGCCTTGTTACATTGCTTACCTGCCTTTAAGTCATCTGAAATAGTGACTCCTAGATCCCTTTCCTCCTCAGTAGTTTCCAGTATAGTGCCATTAATACTGTATTTAGCTTTAGGATTTTTGAGACCCAAGTGCATGATTTTGCATTTTTTGGCATTAAACTGTAATTGCCAGACTCTTGACCATTCCTCTAGTCTACCTAGATCCTCAATCATTTGTTTTACCCCACCTGGTGTGTCTACCTTACCTTACTTTGTAAACCTTCTTTGATCCCCTCATCGATTCGCAATAATCCCCTTTTCCATGATATCTATTATAACTGGCGCTCCCTACACAAAAAATTCAGGAGTAATCCAGAAATCTCACAATGCATCCCACTATGGGGCAACCCTGCATTTCCCCATCTCTTATTAATCCTAATTACCGACTCTGGAAAGAGAAGGGTCTCTCTAACTCCTCCGGGTCTTTGATCCGGGAGGCTCAATGCGGTCTTTTTCCTTCCTCCAAGAGAAGTTCAACCTACCTCACACCCACTTTTACATGTACCTACAAGTCAGACACTATTTAAACCCCACAAATCCCAAACATAACCACCCCCAAGACAACTCTTCTCTTTCCACCCCACTGTCACTTTCACTTGCTGCACACAGAGTTGGACCCACACGCATCAGACAGATATATAACATCCTGACTTCTAGATCAACAGAACACAGATGGAATAGATTATTAGACCAATGGCGAAAAGATATACCCAGTCTAACTTCCCATCAGCAACTCAGTGAGCACTGTATCTCCTCTCTGAAAGCCTTAGCCTCCCCGTACTTACAGGAGGTACATCTTCGCACCCTACAGAGGGCATATATTTCCCCCACACAACATGCCCGATTTAATCCCACGGAATCTGGGGAATGTCCCAAATGTCATGTCAGTGTAGCCTCGTTTTATCACATGTTTTGGGAGTGTGGTCTGATCCGCCGCTTCTGGCATAAAGTAATGGCCTTTATTAACCAGCTATTACACATCCATGTGGAAGCGACGCCGCTATCTTGCCTGTGTGCAAACTTCTCAGAATGGGACTTAGGACCAGGGAGACGGAAAATACAACCATTTCTAACCATCCTAGTAACGGTATCAAAAAAAATGTATGCTGTCTCACTGGCTCTTGTCCACATCCCCGACTCTGACG
Source organism: Pseudophryne corroboree (assembly GCF_028390025.1). Classification (NCBI taxonomy): domain Eukaryota; kingdom Metazoa; phylum Chordata; class Amphibia; order Anura; family Myobatrachidae; genus Pseudophryne; species Pseudophryne corroboree. The sequence continues at coordinate 122,383 of NW_026967510.1, read as the reverse complement.
GAGGTGCACAGTAAACTTTTGCAGATCTTATACTATGACAGAAAATCGGCCCAAATTAATATTGAATCAGGAATTAAAACCTTTTATAAAAAATGGGGTGTATATATTGATTCACGGGATCAGACCACACAGACTCAAATATTTAAGGTTTTTGAACACACAAAATGGTTCTTGCATAGGAAATTATTGGAAGACACCTTGCCGTGACACTCCACACTAATATCTACTAGTACCTTTGGGACACGAACACCATGTTTCCTATAATTGTGCTACTACATCAATTGCGATTCTTCTCACTATATATTTATAGATAGGACATCCTTATATTCCCCAATCATTCACCCTCATGTGTTACCCTCCTCTTCCCCTTCCCCTTCCCTCCCCTTTTGAGCACTCACTTTTTACTTCTCTTTCTTTTCTCTTTCCTCTGTTTAGTGTTATTTATATGTCAGGATACCGAATTCCAAAAGAATCGAACCTCATTATTATGTTTATTGTTATTTACGAAAAGGTAATCTGGTTCTAGAGGTGTATACACCTTTCTTTATGATTCTGATGATAAAGCGTTGATGGAGACCCCTACGGTTTTGACCCCACAGTTTTGATGTACAAGACAGATTCGCATAAACACTATATCCCTTGGTTAATGTTAGTGCAATAATCTTGTGACAAAATACGGATTATGGTTTGGAGTCCACAAGTCTAGATTCTACGGATTTGAACTGTCCCCCTCTTAACAGACTATAATGTATTTGTCAACTTTAGCCTTAACTTCATAATCTCCATTGTCTGCTACTTCGTTGTTTCATATTGAATTTATATTATGTGAAAATCCTAATAAACAGATTTAAAAAAAATATATATATATAAATGAAGTAGTAGAAGCACATATCATGTAAAAGCCTGTTATTGAAAGGTGGATTGAAAAGAACCTCATTCTAGAAGATTTCTTTATACATTGTTTCTTATCCAATTGCTACATACTCTGACATTGATTGTAGCTGATACGGCTTAAATCCTTCCCTTCACAGGGAGAGCAGGCTGCGGTGTAACACATTTGTTACAGTGTTGCTATGCAGTTCTCCTGCTGGCAGTACTGTAATGATGGGGTATATGTAATTGAGGTCGAATTGCCGCAAATGTCGAAAAACGGGGCATTTTAAATTCGACATTGCAATACAGTACTTTTCCACAAAAAAAAGGACGTTTCAGATTCGACTTTTTGAAATTTGACAGTTGTTAAATTCGACATGTCTGCAGTGGTAAAAATGCTGCTTATCGACAAAAGTATATTCAATTGAAGAAAGTCGATTCGACAACAGTCCTTTTCTACAGTAATTTTGTCAATTTTATTCCGCCTCACTTTGCTGGTGGAATCTAATAAAAAATGTAAAAACATGTTTTTTTTGTGTTTTTTTTTAATTGCTAATAGCATATCTATTTATATTAGAATGGATTATGTACCTGGTTTGTCTATTAGGAGCCACAAGTATTATTTATATATTTTTTTAACTGACTAAAATAGAGAGAGCATGGTTTTCAGTGGGAAGGGGTGGGAATGGGTTAAAACCAAGAAAAAAAATGTGTGGGGTCCCCTCTCCTAAGCATAACCAGCCTCGGGCTCTTTGAGTCGGTCCTGGTTGTAAAAATACGGGGGGGAAATTGACAGGGGATCCCCCGTATTTTTAGAACCAGCACCGGGCTCTGCGTCCGGTCCTGGTGCAAAAAATACAGGGGACAAAAGATGTAGGGGCCCCCCGTATTTTTAACACCAGCACCGGGCTCCACTAGCTGGAGAGATAATGCCACAGCCAGGGGACACTTTTATATAGGTCCCTGCGGCCGTGGCATTAAATCCCCAACTAGTCACCCCTGGCTGGGGTACCCTGGAGGGTAAATCAAAGGTTCACCCCTCCACCCGAGGGCCAGGGGTGAAGCCCGAGGCTGTTCCCCCCATCCATGGGCTGTGGATGGGAGGCTGATAGCCAACTGACACAAAGAAAGAATATTGTTTTTTGTAGTAGAACTACAAGTCCTGGCAAGCCTCCCCCGCAAGCTGGTACTTGGAGAACCACAAGTACCAGCATGCGGGGGGGGGGGGGGGGAATGGGCCCGCTGGTACCGGTAGTTCTACTACAAAAAAAATACCCAAACAAAAACAGTACACGCACACCGTGCAAGTAAAACTTTATTACATACATACTGACACACACATACTTACCTATGTTCACACGAGGCTCGGTCCACTTCTCCAAGTAGAATCCTCGGTGTACCTGAAAATAAAATTATATTCACCAAAATTCAGTGTAGCATCTCTCCTCTTCTTTTTTGTAATCTACGTACTTGGCAAAAAAACAAACCACATTTACCTGGACCACGCTCTGAAAGGGATTCCATGTTTACACATGGGACCCCTTTCCCCGAATTCTGAGACCCGCTCCATTATCCTCAATGGTGGGAACTTTGCGGTCAGCAGTGAGGTTACTCGCGCCTTCGATACAGTGCCTCACAGGAGACTGATCAAATTAAGGGAACTTGGTCTAGGATATACTATTTGTACATGGATAGGTAATTGGCTTTACAACAGAGTACAACGAGTAATGGTGAACGGGATGTTCTCCAGCTGGGCACCAGTAGTCAGCAGAATACCACAAGGGTCCGTACTTGGCACGATACTGTTCAATATATTTATCAGCAATCTAGGAATAGGCCTGGAAAGCACAGTGTCAATCTTTATGGATGATACTAAACTGTGTAACGTAATTCATTCAGATAGCGATGTGGAGTCTCTACAGAATTACTTATTTATACTTGAAGCCTGGGCGTCTAAATGGGGAATGAGGTTCAATATAGAAATATGCAAAATGATGCATTTTGGAAAAAAAACACACAAGTATCGTACACTCTAAATGGGGAAATTATAGGGGTAACTGTGGTGGAAAAAGATTTGGGGGTGCTCATGGATAATAGGCTTACAGTACACAATGTCAAAATGCTGCAAAAAAGGCAAGGTGCTCGCATGCATAAAACGGGGCATTGAGACAAGGGACGAGGATGTAATCCTGCCACTGTACAAATCATTGGTACATCTACACCTGGAATATTGTGTTCAGTTCTGGGCACCATATTATAAAACAGATATAGGAGAACTAGAAAGGGTTCAAAGGCGGGCTACTAAACTGATTAAAGGGTTAGAGACACTGGAGTACGAGGAAAGGCTTGCTAAGTTACATATGTATACACTAGAAAAGTGGTGACTAAGAGGTGACATTATTATCTTCAGATATGTAAAGGGTCATTAGAAGGAGCTAGCAGCGGATTTGTGTAGTAAAATAACCCTGTATGGGACACGTGGGCACTCGCTGAGGCTAGAGGAGAGGAAATTCCATATAGAACGTAGGAAAGGGTTATTCACGGTAAGAGCATTAAAAATTTGGAACTCCCTGCTGAAGCAGATAGTAATGGCAGACTCTGTAAATGTATTTAAAAACCGATTAGACAAATTCCTAACAGGAAAGGGTATCCAGGGTTATAGCATTTATCACAGTGACATTAAACTGGGAGTTGTAAGAATCATTGTTGTCAATTGGTACTAAGCCATTACATCAGCAGGTACATTATAATATGATCAGCTGATCACAGAATACAGGTTGAACCCGATGGGCATTTTGCCTCTTTTCAGCCTCACTAATTATGTAACTAGGTAACTATTACCTTATATAGGAGTTTAACCGTATTCAGACGCATAGCAAAAGAAACAACAGTAATAATTATTAGACTCGTATGCATCCGGCACTTATCCAACTATTCATACTCAAAAGGTAGATAGAGACTTAGTGCTGTATTACCCGGCTCAATAGAGTGGGATACAGAGAGACTCACCCCGCTTCCAGGACCGATAAATATGTTAGCAAACGCTGAGCGGATCCAGACGCTAATAGTGTAAACACTCGCCCCATGAACCTGCAGTGATCAGAGACGCACCAGTCACAGTCGCCTATGCTGCGACTGGGTCCTTTTAGATACACAGCGTCTCAGACAGAAGCGGGAAAACGGTTCATGGTGGGAGACTTGGAAGAAACTGGTCATGAATCAGGGGGAGGGGCGACCAGGGGCGCCTCTGACTCCCCACTACTGATACCAATACCAGGTATTGTGGCCTCATACTACCTCTGGAGCCTATGATCCCTAAGGCCTTGCGCTGGTGCACCCTAGGTGGCAGCCGTGTCAGTGACTGGTAGTCTCCTCCAAAACAGTGCGGCTTTGTCAGTGTTCCCCCGCTAAGAAGAACCCATGCCTTACCTTCTCCCCGTGCTCCGGCCACAGCCTGGTAACTTCTGCTGGACTTGCTAGTATATTCGACACAGACGCTCCCCAACAGTGCCGTAACTAGACATTTTAGTGATGTGTGCAAGAAACAGCATCGGCGCCCCACCCCTTAATGCAAACCAGCGGCAGTGCGCGTCGTAGGCGTGCGCAAAAAATATAGGGGCTGGGCTTCACGGGAAAGGGGTGTGGCCACAAAATACCACCAATTCACACACTGGTCTCCATTATTCAAATGACGCTGCACAGTAGTGCCCCTTTTTCACATTACGGCAGACAGATTCCCCTTTTTACACAATACGGCAGACAGCGTCCCCTTTTTTTTTTACACATTACGGCAGACAGCGTCCCCTTTTTGGCACATTAAGGCAGACAGCGTCCCCTTTTTTACACATTACGGCAGCCAGCGTCCCCCTCTTTTACACATTGCGGCAGACAGTGTCCCCTTTTTCACATTACAGCAGACAGCGCCCCCTTTTTTACACAGTACGCCAGACAGCGTCCTCCTTTTTACACATTGTGGCAGCCAGTCCCCCTTTTTACACATTACAGCAGACAGCGTCCACCTTTTTAACACATTACGGCAGACAGCGCCCCCTTTTTACACATTACGGCAGACAGCATCCCCCATTTTACACATTACGGCAGACAGCATCCCCCATTTTACACATTACGGCAGCCAGTCCCCCTTTTTACACATTACGGCAGACAGCGTCCCCTTTTTACACATTACGGCAGACAGCATCCTCCTTTTTACACATTGCGGCAGCCAGTCCCCCCTTTATACACATTACGGCAGACAGCGTCCCCCTTTTTACACATAAGGGCAGACAGTGTCCCCCTTTTTACACATTACGGCAGACAGCATCCCCCTTTTTATACATTACGGCAGACAGCGTCCCCTGTTTTACACATTACAGCAGACAGCGCCCCCTTTTTTACACAGTACGGCAGACAGCGTCCTCCTTTTTACACATTGCGGCAGCCAGTCCTCCTTTTTACACATTACGGCAGACAGCATCCCCCTTTTTACACATTGCGGCAGACAGTCCCCCTTTTTACACATTACGGCAGAAAGGATAGAGAAAGAAAGAGAGAGATACTTACCATCTCCCCGCTGGCAGTCAGGCTCCTCGTGCTGGAAGCGTCCTCGGTGCAGGCAAGGGAGAAGGAGGGAGGGGGACTGGAGCCGCAGCAGCGCTATGTAATTGGTAGTAGCGCCGCTGCAGCAGTCCCCTCTCCTTCTGTAATTGCTGCCCAACGCCGCTTTGAATGCTGGGATGGAGGAACCGCATCCCAGCAGCGCAGGCAGCCAATACGGAAGGAGAGGGGGCTGCTGCAGCGGCACAACTACCAATTACATAGCGCTGCTGCGGCTCCAGTCTCCCTCCCTCCACCTCCTTCTCCACTGCCCGGCACTGATCTCTCCTCTCCAGAGCGGCGTACAGCACACAGCAGAGGCGGCATGTAATGGGTCAATTTGACTCATTACATGCCGCTGAGCCCTCAGGGCAACTGCGCTGTGTGCCAGGCACACCTGGCACACACGTAATTACACTCCTGCTCCCCAAAACAGCGCTGTACATGTGAGTAAGCGTTGTCACGACCCGGCAGGGAATTGTTGGAGAGACTCTTTCTAAGGTGCGTATAAGACACTTTTTAGAAAGATCACTCAAGAAAAATGGTCTATAAAAATAAAATAAGAAAGCTTATGGCTGATAAAAACCAGCAGCCCTCCTGACATGGACTGGCTCCTGCCACACACCAAACAAAAAACTGATTTGCGTGAGCCAGGAGGTGGGGCTATAGGGACGGGCCCACTGCATGCTGGGAGGCCAAAAGCTTTGACCGCTGTCATGTCATCATATCCCAATGTTATACTGTGGATATCCTGTGGACCCTGCAGGAGAAAAAACTTGCAGCTGCTGGGAGAGAGTTACATGAAATGAGGAGCTGGTGCAGCTGGTTAATAAGCTGGAGGAAATCACAGGAACTATACAGCAGCTGCAGCAAATAAAGAGTCAAAAGTTATCATAATGCTGATTCCATGGACCTGTGTGTGGCTGGCCGGGATGCTGATGCAAAGGAGATCAAAGCTGGTGGTGAAGGAAACCTGCAGAGTACCAGCTTAGATGTGGAGAGGTGGCTCTCTAGGAGAAGGTAGATCTGGTGGCGGGTAACAAAGTGCCAGATGTGGCAGCTTCTAGGTACACATTGTGGATCTGGTGGTGGCTGTGGTCTCTCAGGGTCTGGTCTAGGATTGGCCATCAACCATTGATGACCAGGAATCTTTGATGGTCTATACCTGATGATAACTAGATTTACCATCAAAGGAAGAGAGCCAGGTAGTTACCCACCATCGATAGTAGCTGTGAAGATACTAGGTTCCAAATCACTCAGGCACAGTGGTAGATGAAAAACCAACAGTGGTTTATTGAACAGAATGTATTATAAACAGCTCAGCACACCTCTGTAATCCAATTCCACATGACAATTCCCACCACAAACTGCTGACAGAACATTTATTTTTAGTCAAGGAGCATAGAATCTCTCTTTCAGCTCTCTGGTTAGCTCTACTTATACCCCCAGAAGCTTCATATTACATGGGGTGTGTGTGACTTCTTTGTCTAAGGATCTTACAGCATTGGAATACAATACATATTCTAATCAAGGTGATTACATCAGCCAGAGAGCAACCATGGCCCCCATTCCGAGTTGTTCGCTCGCAAGCTGCTTTTAGCAGCTTTGCACATGCTAAGCCGCCGCCTACTGGGAGTGAATCTTAGCTTCTTAAATTTGCGAACGACGGATTCGCAATATTGCGATTAGCACACTTCTTAGCAGTTTCTGAGTAGCTCGAGACTTACTCTGCCATTGCGATCAGTTCAGTCAGTATCGTTCCTGTTTGACGTCACAAATACGCCCAGCGTTCGCCCAGGCACTCCCCCGTTTCTCCAGCCACTCCCGCATTTTTCCAAAATACGTCAGCGTTTTTTCACACACACCCATAAAACGCTCAGTTTCCGCCCAGTAACACCCACTTCCTGTCAATCACAT